>NC_043710.1:108033406-108048243 GCF_006229205.1 Suricata suricatta | reverse complement strand
GGCCCCGGGCGGGAGGCGCCGGGCGGGGGCGGGACGCGGGCGGTGGGCGTCGGAAGCGGAGCGCGGCCTGGGGGAGCAGGGTGCTGGCGACGCTGGGGCCCCGGGGTCTTCGGAGCCGGGAAGGGGCAGCTCCCACCCTGCATCCAGCGGGAGTTTCCCCTTTGTTGCTGGGAGGCCGTGGACACCCGAGCGGGGCGTGAGCCTGCGAAGACGGGGAGGTGGCTGGATGCGAGTGTAACCCACGGAGCAACACAAACTGGGCGTGCTGGCTTGGTGGTTGGGGGCTGCGGCCGGGCGGTGGGCAGGGGGTGGCGGGGCGGGAAGGGAAGGGAAAGCAGGGCCGGTTCCGGAGCTCGGGATTCAGGAGAGTGTCTGCATCAGGTTTTTCCCCTCCCCTCCCTCTTGTTTACCTAGCCCTGTTTTCTTCCAGGGGCCTCCCTGCCCCCCCTTCCCCTTCCCGGGGCCCACCCCCTTCCCCGCAGGGCCCGCCCTGGCCGGGCCTCCCCGTTGTGCCCGCTGGGCTTCCTTGGACAGTTGGGAGAGCGGCTCGGCGCCCGCTTCTGGCTCTGACAAGTGGTGGCTAGTGCGGAGCCCACGGGAGGGGGGGGGGGCGCGGGGCGCGGCCGCTGCCGAGCCTGGACCTGGGCCACCGGAGCCTTCTGCCCCCCTGCGTGGCCCCTGGCTCCACTTCCTTTGTCTCCTTGACGGTGGGTGCCGCGGCCGGGCCCGGATTTCTAGGCTTGGAGATGGACCGGTGGGCAGCCCTGTCCTCAGTGGAAGGACCCCACCCCGGGGGCCCAGCGGCCTCATATCGTGGATGTGTGGACGTGTGTATTTGTTTCCGCAGCTTAGCCTTTTGCACGTGACCGCCCTGGCAGTTGCCATGGAAACCCCTCTCCAATTCTCAGCCTCCCTCCTTTTCCTGCCCATTCCTCACCTCCATATCTCCTCCCCTCCCCCCAACATGGTCGCCTAGCTACTGGGCATCGCTAGCTTCTCTGGCCGGAGACCCTGGGCGGCGTCTCCCCCGGACCTGAGGCGGCGCCCTACTCTCTCCAGTTGCCCCCACTATGCACCCCAAACGTGCCCCTAACATCCCCAATGCATATATATGTGTACCACACGACACACATTCACACACACACACACACACACACCATGCATTCTGTGGCACAACACACCCCGTGAACACACTACACTCACGTATCTGTCACACCACAGCTGCGCCGCAGGTGCACCAGGTTCACGGTCTGTGAGTTCGGCCCCTCAGTTCCATGTGCATCCCCTACCATTGCATTGGGTGCGCTGTCACATGCACACACAGTAACCCACTAACACACACAGTAACGCATGCACAGTAACACACGCACACACACTAACCCACACAGTAACACACTAACACACAGTAACACACACATAGTAACACACTAACACACAAACACTAATACACAGTAACACACTAACAATACTAACACACCAACACACAGTAACACAAACACACTAACACGCACAGTAACACACACATAGTAACACAGGTAACACACACAGGACACACGCACGCACACACACAGGCACACACAGCACTTCCTGTGGCCCGGTCTCCAGCTGGACCAGGGCCGGTTCCTGCCTCGTGCAGCTCTGGGCGGGTGCTGTGTGCAGGGCAGGCTCAGGGAGGCCAGAAGGACCCCTCTCCAGGGAACGCTGGGTCGGAAGGTAGAAATGCACTTCCAGCTTCGGGCTTCCCTCAAAGAGGAGCCCCTCCCCTGGGGACTGGACTCCAGAGGCTGTGCACGCACCGCTGCCGCTCCCCCTGCCCTGAGGCTCCTGGCCCGCCTGCCGGCCACCTCCCAGCCCCGAGCCCTCCTCAGGCTCAGGCAGCTCCGGGGCAGCAGAAGGCCCAGAGTTCCGCACAGGAGGGAGGACGGGGTGTGGGGCTGAGCCAGGGGGCAAGGGGAGGGCGGGGCGAGTGGGGGGGAGTGGAGACGGGCCGGAGAGGGGCCAGGCGGTGAGAGGGCGCACGCGGGGCCAGCTGCTCCCGTGGGGGTCCGGCCCCCCTCTCTCCTTCAGGCCCATTGTCCTGCTTCCCGTGGCTCCTCTGACCACGTCTGTGCCTCTGGGAGCGGAAGCCAGTTTGCAGAGGGCGCCTGCGTTGCTAGGGCTTTTCCGGGACCCGTGGCTCCGCTGGTGCTCTGGGCGGTGGGCACCAGCGAGAATGGCCTTCCGGCCTCTGTGTGCCCTTCGGACTGGCTGGGGATCCACTTCATTCGTTCATGCATTCACTCAGTGACGTGTTTCAAGTGCCTACTATGTATTAATTTCTGAGGACACTGGGGTGACGAAGAGAGAATCCTAGGCTCCTGAGAGCCAGAGGGACCTTGAGGGAACATCCAGTCAGGACATCATGAAGGAAACTGAGGCTCAGAAGTCACACACCCAGAGGTGGCAGAGGCTTCTTGGCTTTTTGGCCGGGATTTGTGATGCCACACTCCCCTCCCACATCTCTTGCCTATTTTCCTCCATTGCCAGCAATCCTCGGTGGACTGAGATGTCCCTTCCTAAAGGGCAGGTGCCCAGCGTGGGTACCCCCGTGAGCAAAGAGCCTGCTCTGTTATGTTTCCTTGGAGGGTGTGGCGGGGCGGGGGAGGAGCAGTTCCATACACCCTGGAAACTTCCCACAGGCTTAGGTGAGTCAGCCCACCCGTACGGTCCTCTGCCCCCCAGCCCTATTGGGCTTAGCGGGCTGCCATCTGGAGGGCATGCCGTGCCAGGGAGCCCCCGGGACTCACTGTCTAACAGTCACCCACCTGCTTCCCCGGAGCCTGCGCCTTGGAGGAAGCAAACCAGTCCTGGCAGGACCAGACCCCAGAGACAGAGCTTGAAGCGTGAAGGCTATGAGCCTGAGGGCACAGACCCAGGTTCTAGTCCTGGCTCCGGCCCAAGGGCAAGTGCATTCATGCCACAGATCTCCCTTTGGACGCAAACCAGGCTTTTGGTGCCAGTCAGAAATAGTTGAGCCTGATTTCTGGTAGATGAAAGCCTCCAGCGTTTTGGACCTCTGTTTCCACCTCTGTCAATAACGGGTTTGGATTCCATGATTTCTAAGCCATTTCTTCCTCTAATTATGGTAGATTATACAATCGTGAGTGTCCCCTTCTCTCCAGGTGCCAAATTGTACTCATTATTTCCTAACCCAGAGCTGCCGCTGAGCTGAGCAGGAGAGGGTCTGGTCTCTGGTTCCTTTGCAGAAAGCCTCCCCTGTCACCCGTCCGGCAGGAGCTGCCTCAGAAGCTGGCAGTGGGATTTCTTCTCTCGGGTTCTGGGAGCCCCCTTCCTGCCTGTTCTCTCCTGCCGGGGTGAAAACGGGCCGGGTAGAATGCTGAAAGAGGTGTTCTCCAGAGAGGAAGATACCCTGGAGGGTCTGTGAAATCCCCAGCGGAGAGCCTTTGGCCCGGGAGTTGAGCAGGGTTCTCCAGGCCTGATGAGAAGCAGACTCTCGGTGGCCGAGATAGAAGTCTGGGAACAATTGGCAGCATCCTCTCTGCTCTGGAAGAGGAGGGAGGAGGGGAGACCTTGACCTGGGGAAGTACCAAGTCAGCTTAGATCCCACACAACACGTTTGTGACTAAGACATGCAGGGCGGGACTGGACCCTAGGGACCAGGCTGGGCCGTGGGAGTGTGGCTGTGCCCGCTCAGAGTATCTGATTCAGGCCTCCTTTTAACAAAGGCCCCCGAGTCCCTTGGGTGAAGTAGGCCCAGCCGAGCCGTGAAAACAGAGCCGTCCTCCTCCGCTGGCTCCGCCGCCTCGTCCTGTCCCTTCCTCCCATCAGGACGGCTCTGCAGCCTCCTTCAGCCGGAAGGGCCCGGCACCCGTGCGCACGGGGGCTCACACTTTCCCTCTCTGACACACCTGACGCGCCATCCCTCACCCCTGGGCAGGTGCCCGCAGGTGCTCGCCTCACCCCGCTGCAGTCTGGCACCCGGACCGCCGCGACGGCCTCTCCCCTTGTCCTCTCGGCCGCGGTCCACTTCACCAGCGACCCCGCAGGTGGCGTCCGGTGACGTCACACCTCCCGTGGCTCTCCGTTGGCCGTTAGTAGGGACAGGTGCCGGGGCCCAGCGCTGAGGCTCTTGTAACCTGGCTGTGGCCATGCCCCGGGCCTGTCCCCGGGTGGGCATCCCTGGCCACGTGTTCTCCTGTGTGCCTGTGCTCAGGTCCGGCCGGAATGAACCCTCACTGGGGCTGCGGGACAGGGCCCAGCGGCCTTGGGAGACACACAGACCCGGGTTCTGATCTGGTCTGATGCTTCCTAGTTTTCTTAGCTCTCTAGGCCTCAGCCTCCTTACCCTCGAGCAGGCGGTGATGGAGGGAGCGGCGTGAGGGCTTCACGTGCTGCCTCGCGGCCGCGCCAGCCACGACGTCCCTGTTCCGGGAATGCAGGCGCTCGCTGCCGGTAGGTCAGCCTTCGAGGCCCCTCTCCACTCTCTCAGTCTTTCAGTTTTTCCTGATTCTCAGTGATCAGAAACACCCCCCACCTTGACCCGCTGAAGCCTCCGTTGATTCTCCCCCTAGAGTGCGAGTCTCACTCTGCCTGCATTTTAGCTCCTTCTGTACAGCCTTCTGCCCTCCACCTTCCTCGCCTCTGCAGCGGCAAGATCTGCCCCCCGGGCGGCGCCTGGTGTGGTGCCGGACACCCGGAGAGAGTCCAGTGCGCACCTGTGGACGAGCAGACAGGAGAAGGTCCTCACCCACAGGGCCGTGCTGGAAGCCCTCTTGTCCTTGAGAGCTGCCTCTGCCTGTCGCTGCTAGCCAGGCGCGTCCTGCACATCCCTAAGGCGTGTGTCCTTCCTGCCGGGCGCCATCGCCGGGGGGGGGGGGGGGGGGGGGGGGGGGGGGGGGGGGGGGGGGGGGGGGGGGGGGGGGGTGCCTCCAGTAGAGGAAATGCGGATTTGAGCCCATCTGAGGTCTGGAGGGAAGCCGAGGGCCTGAGGGTCAGTGGAGGGAGGCGGGCTCGTCACACCATTGCAGGAGTGAGGCCGTGGAAGAGAGGGGCGCTGGAAAGGTCTTAAACTCCTGAAACAGTCGGTGCAGGTTCTCCGGTTGTTGTGAGCTTGGACTGGATCGTAGGCACGAGGGGGAACCGTACCGAACATCCACTCACTGAGAAGTCGGCGTTTACGGAGCAGCTGCCGCGCCGGGCGCCCCAGGGATGCCTGGAATGTGCCTCTGCCCAGGGAGTACGTAGTCTGACGGAGGAGACACGCACGCGAGTGACGGCAGCGCAGTCCATGGGAAGAGGGCCTCAGCGGGAACAGAGGAAGGCCCTTGGCAGGAGGGAGGGGACGGGGTGCTGCCTGGAGTGGAGGCAAGCGGGCAGCCCTCTGTGCGCGCACGTGGACGGACCCTTGCCATCCGGAGGGAGGGCAGGTTCCCCTGGCCACTGCCTCCACCACCGCGAAGCAAGACACTGAGTGTTTGCAAAGCGCCCTGTAGGCTGGGCGCACGGGCCCGAGCCGTGCTTTCCAGGCGCCGGGCTGTGGGTGGGGCGGCGCGGGGGCCTGGCCGGGCTGCCCGGTGCTGTGGTCTGACCGTGGGCGGGGGGACGTGGGCCTCTGGCCTTGGCAGCTACTCCCGGTTTCTGTTTCTGTGTCTGGGATGGCTTGTCTGGCCTCTCTTGAACGGGCCTTTGTCAGCAGGCATGTGGAGGAGGCGATCTCATTGCTGGCCTGACTCACGCACGTCCGCCCAGCCTGCTGGGGGCCCTGGCCCGGGGCTCCTGCGCCGTGCCGCCCACTGTCTAGATTCCTTGGAAGGGGATCGGGTTCCCCTGGGGGGAGCGGTGTGGGCCCCTGTGCTGGTCCTGCTGCTGACTCTGCACAGCCTGTGTCCCTGGCCTATGCCGGAGCTGGCCACACCGCCCTGCTCTGTGACCTGCGCTGTCCAGGGAGCTTCCAGGGCAGTGGCTGGGGTGGCACTGTGAAGAGGGTCACAGCTGGTAGTGACAGCGGGGGGCCGGCAAAGCTCTGGGCCCCCGCTGGTGGGTCGGCTTGGGGTCTTCCCAGGGGAATTTGTGGAAACCAGGCCTGTATTTATGAACTCTGTGTATCCTTTTCCGAGGAAAGGGCCTTATTTCTTTTCATGGTCGGTTCTTTTTCTTCCTTTGTGTGTCTCTTCCCCAGAAGGAACTTCACGTTGAAGATAAAGGTGCCTCTGGGTTAAAGTAATAAGTCCTGTCTGCGTAATGGAGGTGCTCGGTCCCTCCCACGCCCCCGGTGCAGCCAGGCTCGATCGGGTTTGGGATCCAGAGAAACAGCTTTGAGTCACGGGGACCCATGGGCTCAGCCTCCAGCCTCCCGATGTGGGGGCGCCCTCCTGCATGAGTGAGGGGGCAGATCCAGAGAGGGGGGCCCTCGGGGCGGCCCCGCGAGGCAGTGAGAGGGACCCAGTGGAAGGGGCAGCATGGTGGTCTGGGCCCGAGGTGCCCGGTCTGGTTTATAGCCTCCTGGGGGCAGCGCAGGGAATTCGGTAGTTGAGGCCCACAGGTCAGTCACGGTGTCCCCGCCCTCTGCTCTCTCTCCACTTCCAGGCTTGAGTCCTCCCTGCTCATCAGCTCCTCTTTGGAGCTTTGTAAGGGGGCTAGTCATTTCAGCTTAGGTTATTCAACAGAATAATTGATGTTTAATATTTATTTGAGGGGCATTTACATTGCAAATCAAGGGAACAGGTTACATTTTCCTCTGGAGGCCACAGATCCATCAGTGACCTCTGGTTAGACCCAAAACACGTGTTTTAAATGCAACTTAAAAATTTTTTTAATGTGTATTTATTTTCTGAGAGACAGAGCATGAATGGGGGAGGGGCAGAGAGAGAGGGAGACACAGAATCCAAATCAGGCTCCAGGCTCTGGGCTGTCAGCACAGAGCCCGACGCGGGGCTCGAACCCATGAACCGTGAGATCATGACCTGAGCCGAAGTCGGATGCTCAACTCACCAAGCCACCCAGGCCCCCTGTTTTTCAGTGATTTAAAATGTTTGAATTTTTGAAACAAATTTTATTTTGTCTAAGAAGAATTTCAGACATAACAGGAGAATCGAGCTGATAACGCAGAGATGCAGTACCGCCCCGTTCCACAGTCTCCCCCTAGCATGACCGTCTTAGGTTCCTGTGGTGGTTGCAGTTGATCAGCACTGATGCACTGTCACGAACTACCGTTCCTACTTTACTCAGAGGTCCTTCGTGTTTACCTGACGCCCTTTCTCTGTCCCAGGACCCTGTCAGGAGTCCCACATTCCACCCCGTCGTCTTGTCTTCTTGGGCATCTCTCACTGTGACTGGTCTCGTCTGGATGACCTTGACAGCTTGGAGGATGGCGGGTCGTGTGTGTCTTAGGGCACCCCTCAGCCTCGCATCTGTCGGATGTTTTTCTCATGATCCGACCGGGCTTGTGGGTTTTTTGGGAGGAAAACCACAGGGGCGGAATGCTATTTTCATCATACCACATCAACATGCAGGGTGCGTGCGATCAGAGTGACTCATCACCGTCGCTGCTGATAGGCCTGGGTCTTCGGTCCGCCCGCCCTCCCCTCCCCGGCCCGGTTCCAGGGCCTGGCCGGCTGTCAGCTCGCGCTCCCGGGCTGGGGGCACCGCCTCAGCTGCTGCAAGTCAGGGGGTAGCCAGAGGCCTTTCAGCTCCAAGAGCCTCGGTCAAGAGAGCAGGGAACAGAAAGCGCTGTGTGTGCGGGACCAGTGCCGGTGCCGGGCAACAGGTGCTCGCCGCGTCGGGGGAGGAAGTGTGCAGCGCAGCCCGTAGGCTGAGGCAGTCGGACAAAGACAGCATCTTCCAGGGACGGGCATTCTTGTTTTTTTTTTTAATTTTTATTATTTTTAATTAATTTTTCTCAGGAGTAGAATTTAGTGATTCATCACGTGTGTGTAACACCCAGAGCTCATCCTAGCAGGGGTCCTCCCTCATGCCCCTTGCCCTTGCCCGCCCATCCCCCACCCCGCCAGCAGCCCTCAGCGGGTTCTGTGTACCCAAGAGTCTCTGTGGTTTCTCTCCCTCTCGGTTTTTATATTAGTTTTGCTTTAGGGAGGGGCATTCTAGGTGGTGGGAACAGCCGGAGACAGAGCCGAGCATCTCAGCTGGAAGTGTGGGAGAAAATACCGGAAGGGTCGAAAATGGCTGGACTTAGAGGTATTTAGATGCCACAATAAAATGTTTCTTTTTTTAAAAAAATTTTTAGAGAGCGAGAGAGTCTTGGGCAGACTCCACACCCATCGTGGAGCCCGACCCAGGGCTTGAGCCCATGCCTCTGGGATCATGAGCCGAAATCAGGTTGGACACGCAATTGACTGAGCCACTCGGCCCCCCCCCAAAAGTTTCTATTATTTATTTATGTATATAAATTGTATTTTTTAAGTTAATGGATTTTGAGCCCCCAAAGTTTCTAATTTTTAAACCATGAGTAGGAGAGTACCGTGAATGCGTTTGCGTTGGAGAGGGCAGCGATCGGAGTACATTCGGTGGGGTGATCGTGCGGTGTCAGCCTGTCCAGGGCAGCCCGTCCAGGACAGGCAGGAGGGGGGCGGTGGGGGCGGCGGCCACAGTAAGTGACAAGCTGCCGCGGAGGCAGTGGCGAGGCTGTGAAGTGGAGCCAGCAGCAGAGCAGGAGGCCAGATCACGGAGGTCCTGCAGGCGTGCGCCCGGCGGGGCTGAGCCCAGGCGCCGTGAGGAGGTGGGGGCGCGGCGGGGACCCTGTGAGCCCCCGGGGGCAGTGCCTGGGTCATCGTGGTGCCCTCAGCGAGGACGTGGTCCCCCCGGCCCTGTTCCGACGGTACCTTTCTTTGCTCTGCCTAAATGCAGCGGATCTCGGCCGTTTGGAGCAATCTGACTGAGAAACGCAGGCCGAAATGTAAGTGACCATTAGGATTGGAAGTATTTGAAAAGAAGCATTTGGCGAGATGAAAATGTCTTCCCTTGGGAGAGTGTGTGGGTGTGGGTCTGGTTTTGAGTGGGGGTGGTCTGTAGTTTGGGTCGATGCCCCGATCTGATTCTGAGCCATGTTAGGGAACAAAACGCCCAAGCCAAAGAGGGATCTGCAGCTTGGAGCCCGCTCCGGAAGGCTGCCGGGGGTGGGCCGGTGGTGGCGCCGGCTTCCCCAGGCCCCGCGGGCCGGGGCACCTGCAGGCGGCGTGGGACGTGCAAGGCGCAGGGCGGCAGCAGCTGCGGGCGGTGGAGCCGGAGGAGGGGCCCAAGGGTGCGGGGGGCGACAGGGCAGAGCTGTGAGCCGGCGCTGGCTGACCGGCCAGGCCCCCAATCCTCCCAAGGGGCTCCGGGGCCCCAGCTTCCCCTAGCATCCGTCACAGCAGACAGAGCAGAGTTGAGCCAGCAGCTGTGACGCATCAAAGTGACACACAGCTATCTCACTTAATTTGCGTCCCTCCTTCCCGGGTCTCCCCTCCCGCCTGGGTGAGGACACGCCCGTCAGGTGAGCCCGGCTCGGGCTGGGGGTCAGGGTCAGTATCTGCATCGCCCTTCCACCCCGTGCATTGCCACACTGACCAGGGAGGGGGCAGGAGCGGACGGGCACCCACAGAATCAGGAGCCGGTGCGGCGGGCCCGGCGCTCCTGGTCTGTGGAACGGCAGCACGTGTGGCTGTGAGACGCTCTGAGCCCGTGCGCGTGGAATCGTCTGCCAAGCAGGCGTCAGCGTCGCCACCGTCGGCCCCTCGGGCCCCGTGGGCAGGCTGGGGAGCAGGGAGGGTGCTCTCCTTTCTCTTAGGGCGGCCGCAGGTACCCGCGGGGGCCCAGGGTGGAGGGGCTCAGTCCTGGAGTGTCTGGTGCCGGCGCCCCTTCACCCCAGGAGGCAGGGTCCCTGCTCTTGCAGAGCCTGCTTGGCCCTGCCCTGGGGGCCTGCAGGGGTGGGGTGGGGGCCCAGAGGCGGCCCCTCGGGGAGGACGGGGCACGAAGGCTTGTCGATGGCTCTGCGCCGCCCCCACCTCCCCGTTCTGCCGCCTGTGTCCCTCGTCCGCCGTCCACACCTTCGGTCTCTGCTGGGACTCTGCCCTCCGCCGACCTTGCTTCATCGTGGCTTTCCTTTGTCGGCCTCTCTCCCCCATTCGGTTTCTCTTGCTCTGGGATTTCCTTCCTCTTCTGCGGCCTTGGGTCCTCGGTTTCTCTTGCCGCTGTGTGGCCGGGTCGGGGCCGCCCTGTGGTGGCCGATGTGCCACCGGCTCCGGCTGCCCAGCGAGGCCTGCTCTCCCCACGCCTCCCGTCGGGGCCCTGGACGACGCTGGCAGTTTTCCTTGGGGCAAGAGAAGGCAGTGGCTCTGGGGGCCTTTTGAGCCTTCCCAGCCCCTCTCTGCGTATGTCTGCCGTGGGCCGAGGGCCCCTTCCCGCTGGCCAGGAGGACGCTGGAGCCTTCCAGAAGCTGGAGGGTAGCTGGAGGAGGGAGGGAGGGGAGAGGCGCGGCCCAGGGCCCTTTCCCTGGCTCCGTTCTCTCTCTCTTCCCCATTTCCCACAAGAAGGTAGAAGACAGTGGAGAGGAAGCTGAGGAAGGAGTCGGGGGTGACAGTGGTCACACTGTCACCCCTTGGTGCTTGGAGAGCAGTCGCTAACGCCTGGCCCAGACCGTGGCTCTGACCCGACACTGTTTCCACCGCAGACCGCAGAAGGCCGACGCCAGGCTGGCCAGCAGGATAGCCAGCGCGGGTGTGGGGGCTGGGGGGCCGGGGCACACGCAGGCCCTCTCCCTGCTCCCTGCCCCTCCACCCCCACAGGCCAAGGGCCGACCCCCCCCCCCCAGCTTGGCTGCTTTGACCCTTCCTGCGTTTGTTCCCACCAAGTGACAGCCTCGGGGGTGGGGGGGGGGGGACCGCTGACATCTCAGACCTGCTCCTTTTAGCCAGGAGACCTGCAGGGGGGGAGGCGCCCTCCCCTCCAGAGGGACACTCAAGGGTGGAGCATGGGCAGACCACCTCCTCATCCCCCTCATCCTCGTGGCTCCTGGGACGCATGCTGTTCCTCTCCGGCGTTCCGGGAGCAAAGCCTCCAAGAGGTGGGGCAGCTCGTTCAAGGCCCCACGACCACGGATGGCAGAGCGGCCGGTGAGCAGAGAGGTCCAAGGCAAGGACTTCGGAGCCACGTCACTTGGGTTCCAGTCCAGGCTCTGCTGCTTTCTAGCTCTGGGACTTTGGGCAAGTGGCTGAACACCCTTGGCCTCAGTTTCTCCACCCGTGTAATGGGGATCATCCTAGTCAGAGCCGCTCCCTAGAGCTGCCAGAAGGGTTAGGAAGCGAGTCCGAGTATTGAAACCACCGAGAACAGTACTTGGTGTGACGCAAACGTGGCCTCGTCAGCTGTGTGATTTGTAATCTGGCTAAAAAAAAATCACCCTCCTGAGTAAACAGTGTTCTGTCCCACAAGGGAATATGAAGTCTCCCTCCAGAGTGAGCTGGGGGCTGGGGTAGTAAATGCCCCCCGAGGGCCAGGAGCGCCCCCTGTTGCCCCTTGGGCAGAGCTGAGCCAGGAGGCTGGGGGAGGAACAGGGACAGGACGGCAGCTGCTGGGTGCCCCCCCACCCCAGCCTCAGTGCTGAGTCCCCGGCTCCCAGTGGGAAGCCTGCCCTTCCTCCCTCAGCGCGGAGCCCACACGGCTGCGCTCAAGCCTAGACCCCGGCTGCCACCTGCCAGCGGACCTCTCTTTCTCCACCTTCGTTTCTTTGCCTTTAAAATGGGTTTGATGGTACTCTACACCCCCAGGCTCTTCGTCACGATTCGATTTCCACCTCTGATTCCGCTCCAGGCCCCTAGACTGGGCTTCAGATGCCGCTTCCCAGTCTCAGACTTTTCGGTTCCTCACGTTGCCTTCCGTGGAGTTCACAGAAGGACTCCTAGTCCCCAGCCCCCCGGTTGCCAGCACCTTGCTTGTTTATTCCTACCACCGAGAGCTCACTGTCTCCTCGAGGCTGTGCCCCAGGAGGTGTGCGTGAGCGGGCGCTGCCCGTGTGTGGGCTGCAGGAGAGCCCCAGCCCCGAACGCCCCTCGTCACAAGGCCCTTGGCTCATGGGCCGGAACCTGGGTGGAGGCACCCTGGCCTGGGCGCGGGGGCGGGCCGCCTCCGCTGTGTCACGCAGCTGTATGAGGAAGGGGGCTTGAGCATCCTCCTGGAAGGGGCCAAGGAGGACCAGTAATCTGGCCTCCGTTTTACCGATGATGGAGCTCGGGGAGGAGCCGAGGGTCAGAGGTCCGTGTGTGGGGCACACAGTTGGGGTTTGGGGCCACGGTGCGGTTCTGGCCTGTTTCCAGCTTCACTGGTCACAAGGGCACCCCTCCCATCCTGCTGGCAGCCTTGGCACAGAAGGAGCCAGAGGCGTCCTGGGCTCAGTAGGACGGAGCCGGAAAAGTGCCCCCTGAGCCCTTCCAGACACAGCTGTCAAGTAGATGACGCCCATCCTTTTGTTCTTTTGTTTTCTCCTGATTCTGTCCCGTAAAAGCCCCAGGGAACTTGAGACCAAAGCCTCCGGGGTGGGAAGCAGAAAGGTGAGGAGCAGCCCAGAGAGGAGATGCGGCCCTGGGAGGTGGGGGTGTGTGTGGATGCCGCGGAGGCCTGGCTGCCCCTGCGTGGACGGGGAGCAGGGAGACGTCCGCGGGGCAGGGGGTGCCAGAGAAGACGGAGAACCTTCCGGTGTCTCCAGCAGGAGGCGCCATCACACCCCAGTTCTCATCAAGGTGTAGCCCGGGTTTGGGCGTTGCCGCTGGCTGGTGCCGGGTCCCCAAGCCCTTCGTTAGCACACGCCATCGAAGGAACACGGCGCTCGTGGGGTGCGCGGCCCTGCCCCGGAATCCCGGGCCCCCGGCTCCAGGACGATCCTGACACAGATGGGCTGGTCCCGCGTCCTGACAAGCAGTCAGACTCCCCAGTGTCTCAGGAACACGAGGACCCTCCACCTCCGTCAGCAAGTCAGACCAGGTTGTCGGTGCCGTTGTTTAGTCCTGGGCCCTTTCTCTGTTTAGTCCTTCACCCAGCTCAGATCTAGGCCGTGGGTCGTGGCCACGGGCACCGGGATCAGCCATCGCCAGGCTAATCGGAAAGCACTTTCTGTTAAGTTTGTTTTGTGCCCGTGTGGAGAGACGAAGAGCTGGGCGCCAGGCCTTCGGAAGGTCCTTTCTGGACATGATGCCATCGCTCACCTTCCGGAAGCCAGCGCGGCCCCCGGGTGTCTTCAGTCAGGCCTGTCGGGTGCTGGTCCCCACCCCCGGTGCGCTGGCGCCTGCTCTCGTGGCCGCCTGGTCTGAAGCCTGGCCTGCCCGTGGCCCGATCCGAGCCCACCGGAGCCCGACCGGCTGTGTGGGTCGGCTGCCCGACGGCCCTGCTGGGGCCTCGGCTCCTCAGAGAAGAGGAGAGCACCTTTATCTCCATCATTCTGACCCGGGCGGGCTGCGAGTCTGGCGCCATCTGGTAAACCTCACATCTTGGCTTTGTCCCATTTATACGCTGTGGCATCTTAACAGGCTTCTTTGCTGCAAAGATCTGGACGCGTCATAGGCGAAGTCGTGTCCCCTGGCATAGGATGACAGTCTGGGGTAACCAGTCAGCCTAAGCAGCGGGGCCCCGGCATCTGTGGCCTCGGCAAAGGGTCCCCTCCAGCAGGTCCTGTCTGGAGTGGGGGTGGGGCTCATCGTCCTTTGGGGGTCCCGCCAGGCCTCAGGCCTCGGTGACCCCTCCAGGCATGCGTCCGATGGGCTGAGCCTGAAGGAAAGCACTGGGGCCAGGAGCACCGGCCGGGCCGAGGCTCCAGGGGCGGAGGGAGAGGGCCGGGCGTGAGATAATCAAGTTCCCCTGTAATTCGGGGCCCGTGCGCTTCGGAGGGAGGTTGTTTCTGAGTTATTTTCACAATGGAGCAGGGCGCTCCGCTCTGCCTCACTGCTGCAGGGAATCAGACGACAGAGCATATGCTGCTCTGCCATCAGCCAGTGGCTGCTTTTTCTGAGCAGCGTTTACCCAGCAATTATGTGAAATTATGTGACTCAGAATGGAAAGATAATCGCCCGAGAAACTCCTGATTGCTGTCTCTCCTGCACGTGCGGAGAGCAACTGCACAAGGCAGGACCATGGGGAGCCAGCTACCACGGAAGGCGGTGCCGTTGACCGAAGCTGCAAGGCTGGGGACGTGGGAAGGGGAGCGCCGTCCGCGGAGACCTGAGGTCCTTCTCCTGAGATGCCGCGGGCCCTGGAGGAAGTAGACGTGGCGGGTCCCCCTGCCCCTGCCGGGAGAGTCTAGAATTTCAGATCTGGGGAGCAGCGGAGTGAGGGCCCAAGACCCCCGCCCTCAGCCCGGTGATCTCACAGTGGTGACCTCCCCCCAGCCCTGGCCCCCCGAGAGCCGTCCCCGCCCCCAGCCCTGGTCCTGAGGCTCTGCCCACGCCTGGTCCGGCCTTCACGCACCCTGAAGGCTAATGTGGTTTCCTGAACCCTTTCTCCCAGCTCCGCTGGCTCAGTCTTGCTTCTCCCTCTTCCAGAGACCCCTCCCTCCTCTCTTCCATCTACTCCTTAGACTCTGGCCCGGAAATGAGACTTCTCACTTCTGTTTTTTCTTTCTCTGTCTCCCCCCACCCCCGCACCCACCCTCAGCCAGCCCCAGCCCTGCGTCCCTCCTGGGAGGGGCAGATGTGTGGTAACTGGGAGGCACGGCACACGGAGGGTGTAGGAGGGAGGGGGGGAGAGAAGGGCCTTGTGTGTCTTCAGAGGCCCCGCTTGTCTGCCTGGCCACTCGACTCGGGCAGTGCCGGCAGTACCGATGGGACTTTAAAAAGTGGGTGTAGAGGCCCAGCTCACCC
>NC_043710.1:108022590-108033306 GCF_006229205.1 Suricata suricatta | reverse complement strand
GAGGACCCCCGCCCATGACCTAGTCACCTCCCAGAGGCCCATGTCCAAGTACATCCCACTGAGAATTCGATTTCCACATATGAATTTGGGAGAAACAAACATTCAATCTGTAGCCAACACACATGGTAAAATTCCAAGATAACTACTAAATAGCTTGTATAATTGCTTAATCAGGAGAGGGAGAGAATGAATTAGGGAGAAAAAAGTTCAAAATAGGTCAAAAGAGAAATAAATCAGATCAAATATTTCAATAGTCATAATAAAATTAAATGGGATAAACTTGATAGTTAATAGAAATTATCAGGTGGAATTAAAAAATTAAAAAAATTTTTAATGTTTATTTATTTTTGACAGAGAGACAGAGCACGAGCAGGGAGGGGCAGAGAGAGAGGGAGACACAGACTCCGAAGCAGCTCCAGGCTCCGAGCTGTCAGCACAGAGCCTGACACAGGGCTTGAACCCAAGAACCATGAGATCATGACCTGAGCTAAAGTCGGACACTTAACCGACTGAGCCACCCAAGTGCTCCTAAAAATTATTTTTTAATCTAGGTCTTTGCCATTTACAAGATGATAAAATGTACATGTATCACACATGGGCGCAAGAAGGTGCAAAGTGAAATAGAATTTAAGACAGAGAGGATCACTATATAATCCTAAATCCAACTCAGAGGACAATACAATAATTTTAAAATTTCTGTTAGAATATTATAAGAAACAGAGGGGTAATTTTATAAATGCTTCCTCATAGAGGTATCTTTTAAAGCACCTGTTTCAATTGTTGAGAGGCCAGTCAAAAAATAAATGAAAGAAAGGAAGAAAGAGAGAAAGAAAATGTATAGAAATGTAAACAACACAGTTTAATAATCTTAATTTGATAGGCACACAGAACTGTTCTTCCCAGCAGTGAAGGAGTTCTGAATCTTCTAATAAGTGGAGTATAATTTTTAGAATAACCAACCATATATTAGGTCAGTGCATTTGAGGCATCTGTGTCCTCCAACCACATTCTCTGACCATAGTGCATTTCAGTTAGAAGTCAGTCGTGAAGGAAAATTAAAGGTCACTATACTTTTGGACATTTAGCATGCATACCGCTTTATAATACTTGAGTCAAATAAGTTACAGTGCAAATTTAAAGTATTAAGAACTGAACAAAACCACAAGCCACATTTCAAAGTTCGTGTGTTGGGGTAAATGTAGCGCTTGGAGGCTGATACCAGGAAAACAAGAACGGCTAATATTAATGAACCAGGGATCCAATGTAAGGAGATAAATACAAAGAAAGGATAATAGAATAAACCCAAAGAACACCTAAAGGCAGATGAAGAATAATTTGAAACACAGTAAAGAGGATCAGCAAAGCCAGGAGCACGTTCCTGAAAAGACATAAAATGAGTGGCCATCTGGTGGAGCTGGTGACAAAAGAGTCACACAAATACCGATATTAGAATGTAGAAAAAGACATAACTACAGACCCAACAGAAATTAGTGATTGCTGAGGATAAGGAGAAGATGCTATAAACAACCTTATGGTAATAAATTTAAAAGCGAGAAAAGGGCAAATTGCTATAAAAACTATACTCCCTGAATTCGTTCAAGAGGAAGAGAAAGCTGAAGAATGCCATGGCCGTTCATGAATTGAAAATCCTCCCCCACAGAGAAGACGAAGTCCTACAACTCTACAGGGCGTTCAAAGAGCAGATGATTTCAGTCTTCTGCAAACTCTCCGGGACGTAGCAAGAGAGGAAGTACGTGTCCTGTGAGGCCAGGACCATCGTGATCCCCAAATGAGGCAAGATCAGGACAATAAAATAGAAACCACAGCCCAACCTTACGCATGCACATAAATGCAGAAACCTTAGCAAAATATCAGCAACCCAAATCCAACAGTTTATTAAGAAGACGATGATGCGCTGGTTTTATCCCCGCAGCATAAGGATGGTTCGACATTAGAAAACCGAGCACACACTTTACCGCGTTGATAGATTAAAGGTTGAAAGCCGTAGATCTGGAACATTCGTTCATAAGGAATGTAAAACAGAAACAGCTCGGAAAACCAGGATTCCAGGGGACCGTATAAAACATTAGAAGACATCTATTTAAAATCAGTAATTCCCTTCTTTTTAGGGCTGAATGCTATTTCATTGTATATACATCACATTTTCTTTATCGTTCTCACCACGGACATGAAAGGTAATTACGTGAGGTGGTGGAGGTACTGACTGATGTTGCTGTGGCAATATTTTGCAGCATAAACATGCATCAAATCATCACACCTTAAACTTCGACGATGTCAGGTGTCCTATCACAGTGAAGCTGAGAAGAATTAAAAATAAACACACACAAAAATGAAGTACAAGTAACAAGTAAGAACCAGTAATAAGACTGTGTGAGTGTCCAGTATTTCTCACACACACATACACACACACACACACACATACACACACACTGCCCAGCCGTACGTAAAACCAGAAATAAAACCCCACAGTGTAAGCCTTGGCAAAGAAGAAACAGCACTGAATCATTTACAGATGGCAGGTCAACAGAGAAAACCCAGGGGAATCTATGGGTAAATGATTAGAAATAAGAGTTTAGTGAATTGTTGGACTTAAGATCAATGTGTACAAATCAATGGTCTTTCTCGATAGCGGCAAAAACGAGAAAACATGCACACCGACCCACTGTGCCGTTCCGGTGAGAATCCCAACATTGTCGGCTGAATTTGACAGGCTGATTCTCAAATTTATGTGTAAGAGCAAAAGACCAAAAACAGGGAAGGTATTCCCGAAGGAAGAGCGGGGAGAGGAGAGGGAAGCTCCTCCCACCACAGCGGGAGGAGGTGGCCGGCCGCAGCGATGGGGGCGTGGATGGAGGCGTGGATGGAGGCGTGGATTCCGACTCAGTAGCAGATGGCCCTGAGGTCGGGGAGGCGGGGCGGGTGGGGCGGTTGAAGCAGCGGACACACAGCTGAATAGAGGCAGGTACGGGACGAGTGTCCCTTCTGCATCCGGAGGAAAGGGGAGGACAGGCTCCTGCACGTGGTGCAGGAAAGCAGGTTGTCCGCGTGGGGAAAAGGGAACGTTTGATCCCTACCTCATACCTCACATCAGCAACAGCTCTGGGAGGAACAGAGATTTAAATGTAAAAGACAAAGCTGTAATATGTCCAGAAGAAAATTCTTTCTGACTCGGTGACAAAGACTATCTTTAACAAGACGCACACACACAAACGCTGCATTCAGTTACATTAGAATAAAGAATTTCTGTTGAAAAACAACAAAAAACGAAAGGCACTAATAGGGAAGAGACCCTCCTCTGTACTTCATGACAAGGATTCCGTATCGAGAATAATAAGTGAATAATACTAATAATGTCAACCCATTTGAAAAATGAGCGGAAGACACGAAAGACGTGTCACTGAAGAACACAGGAATGGCAGATCCACAGAAAGAAGCCCAACTCCATTTCTGAGTGGGCAGTTAGGACCGCATTTTACCCCTCTAGGTTGGCGGAAACGAAGCAGTCCGACAATGTCAAGATCAATACGGATGCCTAGTAATGGGGACAGTCATGCAGCTGGGGGGGGGGGTGGCCGATTAGGGAAATGACCTGGAAGTGTTCTGTAAGGTCGACAGTTTGTACGCGCTCCCAGACCTGACTGGAATATGCATCTTCCTTCCGCAGTGTGAGCGTTAAGGTCGAGCCATCTTATTTAAAAGAGGGAAACAATAGAAAGTGCCAGAGGGCATCCTTCATGTTCCCGGTGGACATGGTGTTTGTTGTGCCGGGTTCCGGTGTAAAAAGTATTTCATATGAAAACGATGGCAAAAATGCGAAAAACTGTCTTCCCCGTATGCCCTGGGCAACACGCATAAAAATGTTCACAGCTGCATGGTTTATAATCGCACAAAGTGGGGAAGAAACCGAAAAGATCTCCATTGACAGGAGAATGGACAATCCATGAAAATTAACCCGCACCGCGGAATAGGACGCAACCACAGGAAGGAACACGGTTACGCGCCGTAACGGAGGAGCCGCCCCGGACGACCGCAGAACCGTGATGACAAGGCTCAGGAAGCCCCACTAAACACATCTGGAGACGGTGTGTGCATGACGAGCAGGGCTTGAGGAACTGCCGAGAGGGGGCCGAGCAGAGGAATGTTAGCCGTAAAAAGGAGCCAGGTTTTGACACGGGCCGCGACACGGATGAGCCTTGAAAACACGACGCTAAAGGCAAGAAGACACCCAGGCTCATGTTGTAGGACTGTTTTACGTCTGTGACTCCACAGGGGCAGAGAGGAGAGCACTGGTTGTTGGGGGAGGGGGCAGAATGGGAGCGATTGGTCTGAGGTTTCTTTCTGCGGCGATGAGCGTGTTCTGGAGTAAGTGAGGGGCACAATTTTCTGCGTATACTAAAAACCATTGAATTGCACACTTATTTCCAAAAAAAATGTTTTTGAGGTTTCCATTTATTTTTGCGACAGAGAGAAAGCACAAGCTGGGGAGGGGCGGAGGGAGAGAGCGAGCCTGGACGCGGGGCTCGAACTTACGGAGCCGTGAGATCACGGCCTGAGCTGAGGTCGGATGCTTAGCCGACGGAGCCCCCAGGCGCCCCGAACTGTACACTTTTAAATGATGAGTTTCGTGATATGTGAATTTTATCTTTAATTAAATTCTTTGAGGAAGGACAAAGGACTGATGAAAAGAAGTACGGACACACATTGTCCAGGGCCCTGCTTACCTCGCTCGGGCGTGAGGCGCAGGTGGGTTGGAGGAACATGTGGGTAGATGCAGCAGGTGCTTATAAAGTCCTCGTTTTCAAGGTTACGGGTGTTCATTTTATTACCAAGCTTCCGTTTGCACGTGTGATACATACACTTTTATACGTATAAAATGTAAAATGTATGTAAAATTGAAAAGAATGACAAATAGTAGATGAGATGGCACTAGAAGCCGATTACTACCTTTGGATAAACTGGGAGCCGCTTTCTCCCAAGTCCCTGGCGGGGACTCAGCGCGGCGCTGGATGCAGCCGTTCTGACCCCTGGTGGCCAAAGGGTGAAGCGCAGCTGAGGGCCCTTGCTTGGGGTTTGGCAGGTGATGGGGGCGCCATCACCTGGTCCTGGCCCCTGGACGGTGCTCCGGGGGTCAGGCCCCCGCCGGGCTCACCCCCGGAGGAGGACCGCCTTGCCCTTTACTGGTTTGGTTTCTCTCTGCTTTTGCTTGGTGGCGCTAAAGGGCACACCCTTCCTTAAGCCCAGGAGTGAGTCGTGTGTGACCCCACGGAAGTCTGCTCCCGGGAGGGACCACTGGCCGCCCTCTGCCTCCATCCGGGTGGCCCGTCCGGGGATCCTCGGAGCCAGGGGCTGGGTGAGCCCTCGAACAGGAGGGGAAGGCCAGGGCGCTGGCGCTCAGGACGGGTCTGCACGCCTGCGGGGGCGTGATGAACTCCAGCTGCGGGAGGAGTGGGCTCGGGCACGTGCCCGTCATTCCAGAACTTACCACGTGCAGACCCGCCCCTCCTGGCTGGAGAGAGGCGCTCGCTCACCGCCCTGTGTGATCTCCTAGGGTGTCGGCTGGCCTGGAGAGGGGGGTGCGGCTGGGGTCAGCAGCAGAGCCCTCGGGGGTTTTCTGGCCTCAGCAGCAGAGACCCAGCGTGGATGGAGGGTCAGGACGTGGGCTCCGCTGTCACTGCCCTGAGTGCCGTTGAACCTCCTTACGCTGTGGGTCTTCACCTGCAGAATGGGTCCGTCGCGCCCACTCACAGCAGGAGGCACTTGCAGTAATAAAGTTCCTGCACGCGGGGCCGTCCGCAAGGGCTCCGTGAGGGCTGCTGCCGCTGCTCTGCGGCCTGGGCTTCCGGTGTGTGGAGGGCGCTCCGAACAGAGCTCGGGCCTCCGGGGCCCTGACCGGGCGGCGGGCGGACGGGCAGTCACCTGTGCAGACAGTCACTCTCCTTCCCTTGTCCCCAGACGCCATGGAGGTGCTGCTGATCTTCCTCTGCAGCCTGCTGGTTCCGACCGTCCTGGCCAGCGGTGAGTCCCCGGCCTGGGCCTCTGGGACGCGGGGCTGCGGGCTCGTCCTCGACGCCCCTCCCCCACGGAAGTCCGCAGAGAACGTGCGTGCGGGAGGCGGCAGGTGCTCAGAGGCCCTGCTGCAGCCCGCCCCCCGCCCCCCGCCCCCCGCGGCGCCAGACAGCCTCTCCTGTAAGCCCTCACGTCCTCCAGGTCCCTTAGATTTCGGATGAGCTCCGGCCAGGGTCTAGACTCTGGCTTTGTGCAGCGTCCTTCCTTGGTCTGTTTCCCCACCTGTCCTAGAGGACACAGGCCCTGCCTTGGGGGGATGAAGAAAGAACACAGAGGGGCGAGCAAGGTGGACCTGCTGCGCATGCAGAATCTGCCCAGGGCTCTGAGGCGGCCCCAGCAGGCGGGCCCTCCTGAGCGTCCCCATGCACCTCTGCCTGCGGGCTCTCCCTCCGGAGTCCCTTTGTGGGACGTGACGCCGCTGGGGTGTTTGGGGACCCGACGTGCACCTGCCTTCCTCTTGCCCACACGCGTTTATTTTTTCAGCAGCTGAGCAGGAGAAAGAAAAGGACCCTTTTCATTATGGTGAGCGGACATGGGGACCCTGGGTGGGGAGGGGAGGGGTGCGGCCCCCCCCCCCCGGGGAGGGAGCCCTGCTCTTGCCTTCCCTTTGTCACCCCTGCCCCTTCGGCAGACTACCAGACGCTGCGGATCGGGGGCCTGGTGTTCGCTGTGGTGCTCTTCTCCGTGGGGATCCTGCTCATCCTGAGTAAGTGTTCGCTCCCTGCCTGAGGTCTGCCGCGGGGGTGGTGCCGGAGCAGGGAGGGGGGGAGCCGGCCGCTCTCCCCTCTGTCTCTAGCACCTAAGACAGTCAGTCGGGGCACATAGCAACCGCTCAGTAAAACAGTGAAGAATGACAAACTAGGGGCGCCTGGGGGCTCAGTGGGTGAAGCGTCCGACTTCGGCTCAGGTCATGATCTCGCTGTTTGTGAGTTCGAGCCCTGCATCAGGCTCTGTGCTGCCGGCGCAGAGCCTGGAGCTGCTTCGCGTTCCGTGTCTCCCTCTTTCTCTCTCTCTCTGCGCCCCCTCCTCGCTCTTGCTCTGTCTCTCCCTCTCTCAAAAATAAACATTTAAAGAAAAGTGAACAAAGTGAGTGCCTGGTGAAAACAAGCAGGCCTTCGGAAGGGGCAGGCGGCTGTCCTGATGCACAGCTCCGCTTTTCATGTCGCCCACGTGGTGGCCTTGCTGTGGCCTAACCAGAGCGTGACCTTGAACTCGGGCTGGGAGCGTGACCTTGGGGGGGTTTCTTTGCCTTTCAGGTCGCAGATGCAAGTGCAGCTTCAATCAGAAGCCCCGGTAAGGACGGCGTGTCTGTGGACGTCAGAGGTGACCCGAGGGGGGGGACAGAGAGGGGCCCCTGGGGTGTGGGCCCCACATGAGAGTTCCTTAGGATTCTTAGCTCAGAAACTGGCTGTGTGCATTGGGGGTGGAGGACATGCGGGGAGGCCCGCGGGGGTCAGGACGCGGAGGGTCGGCCCCTCCTCTCTTCTCCGTATACTGAGGAGGGAGGAGCCAGGAAGGTGCCTTGGCCCCGGAGACAGCTGGGCTTAGGAGAAGGGAAGTGGAGGGCCTCAGAGCTGCCGGGGGGGTGGGGGGGGCATCCCCTCTCTGCAGGGCCTGTGACGCTGTCCCCTGGGCTCCCTGTCACTCACCCCTCACTTGGCCTGCACACATAGAGGCCGTGCCCGTTAGTCCACTCCGGAATCCAGGGGCGGCAGCGGACCTCACCAGTCTGAAGTCTGGCAGGACAGGACACCAGCCCCCCGTGGCCCTAAGCCACCCCCTCCCAGGGCTCCATCGGGCCAGCGCTGGAGCTGCCTGTGCGTCCCCCCCGCTCCCCCCTGCCCTGCGCGCCCCTTGGTGGGCAGTGCTGCAGCCCTGCAGTGACTCTCAGGGCTGGTCCGGCCGGGGACAGCGGGTGTGACAGGGGGGGCTGGGTCTCCTCCTCCTGCAGGGCCCCGGGGGACGAGGAGGCGCAGGCGGAGAACCTCATCACCGCAAATGGTAAGGGTTGTGACCACCGGCCCGGGGTGGGGGGGCAGGTGGGTCGTGGGGGAGCGTCCTCGTGTGGCTGCGGGAGGGACGGTTGTCCAACACCGTGGCCTCCCCAGAGCGAGCCCGACGTGCCCCCGGTCCGTGTGAGGACCTCTGCGCTGCCCCTCACCCACCAAACCGCTGCCTCATGACGGCCACCGTCCATCAGGCATCTGGCTGTGCCGGGCGCGACCCGGGTGCCTCGTGGAGCCCGCCTCCCAGGCACACAGCCCGGGATGGAGATGCCGCCGTCCGCATCTGGTAACCGAGGGACTCGGAGAAGCTGAGGAATGTGCCAGAGGCCTCTAACCCACAAGTGTCAGGGCATGACTTGCCCCCGCCCCTGCCAGAGCGGCTCCGGGCTGTGCGTCCAGACCCCCGGCATCAGGCCCGGGCTCGGCCGCTGCGGCGGGGAGCCCACTGGGTGAGCCCTCACTGCAACCTGCTCTGTTCTTTTCTAGCCATGGAGCCCCAGAAAGCAGAGAACTGAGGTGCGGCCCCAGGTGGGAAGGTAGGATTGTGTCTTCCGCGTCGTCCTCTGTCTGCGTCGCTGGTCACTCCTCAGGGCGGCACCGGGAGGAGTCTGTGTCTGCAGGAGCCGGAAACACCGGGGTGCACCGCACACGCACCGCGAGCGGCCAGGAATCCGGCTTCTGCACAACCCGGTGGTCCCGTCGCGGAGCCGACGCGGCAGGACTGGGAGAGAATCCGGTTCATGATCGTCCTGGTAGCGAAGCAGCATAAGGAGAATGGCCTTTAGCGGTGGTTCCGGATGTAGCTTGGGACCACTTAACACAAAGGAACACTTTATCTTTCAAGTATTTTTGAGTGTTTATTCATCTTTGAGGCAGAAAGAGAGAGCAGGGGAGGGGCAGAGAGAGAGGGAGACACAGAATCCTAAGCAGCTCCAGGCTCCGAGCTGTCAGCACAGAGCCCGACGCGGGGCTCGAACCCACGAATGTGAGATCATGACCTGAGCTGAAGCCGGACGCTCAACCGACGGAGCCCCCAGGCGCTCCCCAAAAAGTAACACTTTAGAATGAAACGTTCTAACTCCACACAAAACTAGGGAGAATCGTGTGCCCCCCTTCCCGCCCGCCCCTATACCGGCATTACCCGATCTCCGTTCTCAGCTGTTGGGGGCACTGTATTTAGCATTTGCTTCCGCTGTTCATTGTAGGGACGCGGGAGGGTAGTCACTGTTAAATGCCTGTGTTTCCAAAGTGCCACACGCAGACTTGCCCGAGCCTGCTCGAAGAAGCCCCTGCAGGTGGGCTGGAGCCCCAGGTTACAGATGAAGAAAGTGAGGTCAGAGAGAACAGCCACACGAGATAGCAAGTGACAGGTGGACCTGAACGTGGGTCATTCCGCCACGCCCCTCTGCTTCGGCCCGGAAGGCGGGTATTGAAGCCGCACCTGGAACACACTAGGGTCGGGGGTGTCCGGTTTTCTATCCATTCGCTCCTGCCTTCTTTCCATACACATAAGACCGAAATGTGACTTTATCCTAAATCGCCTGTTGAGCGATTCTCGGGTGCAGAAGCCGGGACACAGGTCTCCTGTGGTCGCGGTAACACGGGGATTGTGGGGCCCGCGAGTTTCTTCCCAAGATCATTCACGTTCGTGATGGGCTCCTTACGCCCATCTTCCAGAGGGGGCTCGGGAAGGTCGGTGATCACCCGGGCACCAGGTGGCGGTAGATGCCCGTCCAGGAGGCGGGGCCCTTCCTGCTCGCGGCGCTGCCGGGTCCGATCTTGGGGGTGCTGTGCGGAGGGGGGGCGGGGCTTGAGCTGCAGCTGCCGGGTCGTGTCCTTCTCTGTGTTTTGTTTTTCTTACACTAGGACTTCCTGGGAAAGCCTGTCCTCTAGGTCTGGGGTCGTGAGCAGAGCCGGGGGTGTCTTGAGATAGAAACCGCGGGTTTAACGGTTTTCTCCCCATCAGGTTCTGGCCTCCCTGAGAGAAGCGGTTCCCTGAGGCCCCGCCCCGCCCCTCACCCCCTTTCCCTGCGTCTCGGGCTCCGGCATCGCGGGAACGGGGGTTCGGCGCGTCTCCTGCGAGTTTCAGGGGGCACAGGCGGTGCGTCCAAGGCAGGGGCGCCGCAGGGAAGACTCCAGAAGGGATTCTTTCCCCTTTGGCTTCCAGAACCCAGAAGGAGCTGCTTGAACCTTTAGACGCTTCAGAACACCGGCCGCTTCAGCAGATCCTTCCCAGGAGAAGCCAAGAACGCGTGTGTGTCCCCTGCCCCTTCCCGTCCCGGGACCACGGCCCTCGACGCAGCGATGCCGCCGACCCCAGCCCCCCCCCCCCCCCCCCCCCCCCCCCCCCCCCCCCCCCCCCCCCCCCCCCCCCCCCCCCCCCCCCCCCCCCGCCCGCGGCCCGTGGTCTCGTCCATCTCCCGAGACGTGTCCGTGTGTGACAACCGTGCTCGCTGTGGCTGCTTGTTTGTGGGTGCTGTTGTGTTTTAGTGACCCTGGACCTGCTCGTCACCTTCCGCCCCTCCCTGCTCCCCGAGGCCCCGCCCCCTCGTCCCCGCCCCCGGGAGTCCGCTTTCTCCCCAGAGACCGTCCCTTCTCCTGATCTGGGGGTGGGTGGGTGCGG
>NC_043710.1:108019547-108022490 GCF_006229205.1 Suricata suricatta | reverse complement strand
AGTGAGCCGGGCTGGGAGCTGGGCAGGCCCGGGCTGGACCGTGGCTTTGCCCCACGGAGCACAAACTCAGGCCAGTCCAAGGGGCCACGGCTCCCTCCTCCGTGAGGCAGGATCACGTCAGGCGGTGACACCGTCTGCCCCTTGTTGGGAACCGTACGCGCCTGACGTATTGGCTGCTTTCGGCAGCTAGTTATGAATGATAATATTGCCATTATTTTCATCATCAGTTCCTCTATTCGCTACGGGTCTTGTTTCCAGGCCCCAGGACCGTCCCCAGCGCTCAGGCCAGCCAGGCCCCGATGAGGTCACACCGCACAGGTGCCCTCTCCCTGCACCTGGACATCGGCGGCCCCCCTGCAGAAGCCAGGCCGTGTGTCGTGCCAGAGGGCACCATGCGCGCAGACAGCCCAGGCTGGGTCCCGGCCCCCCCCCCCCCCGCCGCTGCGCAGCCACGACCCAGACCAGGCAGGTCCTCCAGAGCATCCTCCTGACCCCAGAAACAAGACCGGCTTATCCGGGGGCGAGGGGACGTGAGTGCTGAGAACTCTGAAAGCAGATCCTAGATTTGGGAACATCGTTCTCTGCTGTGAACGCGGTTCCTACGAGGAAAATCAGACTCTCCCCCATCTCACTTCCTCATGGAGGTTAAGGCTTTATTTTCAACAATGAACGTGGGGAGGTACCCACAAACCTTTGTGTGCCTGGGGGCTCGGAGGCCCTCATCCGGCCAAGCTCTGAACTTGCTGCCGGCCTTGGAAGTCCCCGCCCGGCGGTGCTCCCACAGATAACAGGTGCTCATCAGTGATTCACACCTCACGTGTGACCAGAGGTGGTGTGGCCTCCGTGGCCGCGGAGGTGACCGTGCTGAGCTGGGTTTCAACTTTCAGTCTCAGTCTTTTCAAAAGGCCTGGGGGACAGAGGACAAGGGCAGGGGCACAAGGGTCCCCGGGGCCCTCCGGACCTGCACCTGCCAATTCTGAAGCTCTAAATTACTCAGGCTCCAGACAGACTTTGAAGATGGGGGGGGGGTGAAGGTGTTCCGGGTGCTCTTACCTTAGAACAGGACGCGGTCCTTGGCCGCCAGGACCGTCCCGGGTGAAGACACACGGAGCTCGCGGGGAGGAGGCCCCTCGGAAGCAGCAGCACCCCCGGGTTTACGTGGCCGGCAGTACTTCTTGGAAGACTGAGCTGGAATGTCTTCGGGAGGACCCTGTGGGTGACCCCTGGCCCCTACGGGCCACCTGTTGTGTGACCACAGCTGATTCACAAACGGACACTATCCACTTGGCCTCCAGTTTTGTTTTGTTTTTAAGTAGGCTTCACGCTCAACATGGAGCCCACGCAGGGCTCGAACCCACAACCCTGAGATCATGACCTGAGCCGAAGTCGGAAGCTTAAGCAACGGAGCCTCCGGCACCCCGGCCTCCACAGATTTGATCCAAGGCAGGGGCATCACATGTGAAGAGGAAGGCCCGGCCCGGGTGACTGCAGCCCAGGAAGCAAGGGGCCCGCTCTCCCCGAAGTCCAGGAGGGCTTCATGGAGGCGGGGGGATTGGGGTTTGGAGAAAGATGAAAGAGTAAGGGCTTTGATCATAACCCAAGTGGCCCCCACACGCTTTTTGCCAGGACCTTATGTAGCAGCCCCTGGACAGACTTAGAGGTTAGAACCTTTTGTCCCAGGCCAGCACGGGCTCAGGCCACTGTGACTCTCTGCCTCCGTGCGGGACATGCGTGAGGTTCAGTCCTGCCACGGGGCAGGACCCAGAAGCAGGGGGGAGGGGGGAGGGGGAGGGAGGGGGCCCAGGGGGAGGGAGGGGCAGGGGCTAAGCAGCAAAGCCACTGGGCTGAACGGCATGTTTCCTCAGCTGTTGCCTCCTCCTCTGTCCAAGGACAGTCTCTTTGTCCCTACCCCCCCCCCAGCTCTTACACAAGGAAAGCGCTTCAGAGCCACTAGGAAACAAAGGGCGTTTTATTCCTTTTTGCTGCGGAGAGGGCAGATCACAACACGGGGCGGCAGGGCGGTCACAGCGCGGGGCTGGTCAGATTCCACAAGAACACGATGGGGGGGGCGGGGCGGGGTCTGCTTGGACTTCCCATGCTGTTTGACCTTCGACCTCCTGCAGGTCCCACCACCTGCCCCTAGGGGGTCCCTAACCTGCCATCTAACCAGCAACAGGGGAGCAAAGGGCTTGGGAGCCAGGCTGCCGCCTGACCAGTGGGTCGTGGGCAGAGGAGCCAAGGGCCCTGCTCTCCCTGCTCTCCGCGGGCCCAGCAGAGCAGACGCCCCGGGCCACTGCCTCCCGGAGACCTCATTCAGGGACAGGAGTTTGATCCAGAAGAGCCGCTGCAGCTGGGAGTCTGGGAAGTAGGGCGGGGGGAGAGAGGGACGGAGCTGCAGAGCCCATGGGGTTATTGCTGAGAGATGTGCAGGGGGCAGGCTCCCCAGGGGCAGGTGGAACCCGGGCCGGGCTGCTCTGCGAGGCTGCAGGGCACCCGGGGACTCGGCCCGGAGGCCCCTCGAGGAAAAGGACGGAGGAAGGGGCGCAGCCTGCCGGGGGGCAAAGCCGGGCTCGCCAGCGCCTTGCTGCGGACCTCCGATGGCCCAGAGACCCTCCAAACAGACCTGGGGCAGGACTAGAATACAGAAGCGGGGTTCTCGTGAATGCGGTGAAGAGAGGCCAAGAATGGTCACGAAGGTGATATAAACCTTCCCGAGTCCCGAGACAACGGAGCCCCCGCCTGGCCCGCACCCACCCACCCCCAGATCAGGAGAAGGGACGGTCTCTGGGGAGAAAGCGGACTCCCGGGGGCGGGGACGAGGGGGCGGGGCCTCGGGGAGCAGGGAGGGGCGGAAGGTGACGAGCAGGTCCAGGGTCACTAAAACACAACAGCACCCACAAACAAGCAGCCACAGCGAGCACGGTTGTCACACACGGACACGTC
>NC_043710.1:108002141-108019447 GCF_006229205.1 Suricata suricatta | reverse complement strand
CTTTGGAAATACCTGTCTCCAGGCCACGGAGGAAGAATGTCACCTCTCACCATTACTGTGATTCATTGCTGTCACAGCCGAACTCCAGGGGGGCAGAGTCAGCCGGCCCCAGCCAACCGGCTGTGGATGCCACGGAGCTGGTGCCAGCCCTGTGCCCGCTCGCTCGGTAATGGGGCACCTGCCCGGGCGGGGATGGGAGAGCAGGTGTTACCGGATCAGATGTCGTGGAGGACCGGGGCAGCCGGGGCTGGTTGGGGACGGTCCCCTGCTCCGTCCAGAGGAGTGGGATCCTGCTTCAGAGCCGGGCTGGCAGGAGGAAGGTCAGGGCACTCCCTGGCATCCTCTGCTTCTCTCCTGCCATGCCAGCTTAGGCAGGCCCCGGTACCTCTGTCACTTTGCGAAACGAAGTCCTTCCTAGCCATAGGGAAAGCTGGGCTCTGGTTATAACCCTGGGAAAGCCACTTAAGCCTCAGTTTCCTCACCTGTGCAATGGGTCCATCTATCCCTTTCCTGTTCCCTGGCAAGGTCAAGGTGATAGAATGGGCTTCAAGACACTTTGAAAAGCCTCCATGTAGATATTATGCTGTTAATATTTATGTTCTCAGCCATCTCCTCAGCCATCCTTTCTTTGTTAGCAGGGCGGCCCTCCTGTTAGACCTGGGTGAGCTCTGACTTGTCTGTGTCACCCTGTGGCATCCCCTCTGTCCCATGGGTGTCCCCAAACCTGCTTGGCTGAGTCATTGGAAGGAACAAAGCGGATCAAGGAGGCAAACGCTCCTTAAACGATCGAGAATCATGAAGTGTGGGTTACTGGGTGAAGATTTCTGGCCACCAGAGTCTGAGAGGACACAGACATTCAACAGACACCTTGAGCTGAGGCCTCTGACAGGCCAGGCTCGGCTTCTGTGCAGTAAATGACAAAGATGATTATGAAGCCAGCGAGGAGCCATTTGGGCCATGCTAGCGTGATCCAGAAGGTGTGGAGGGAAGGCAGGAGCAGAGAGGGCGGGCTTGCTCCTGGAGGTCTTCCTGGAGGTGGTGAGTCTGGGAGGAATGTGGTTGCTAGGCGGTGAAGACCACAGCGGAGGAGCGGCTCTGTTCTAGCTCAAGCCCAGACTTGAGTTCTGAGAAAAGTCAAGAATGCATTTCTCTGCAGGGCGTTCACGGTGGGAGAGGTGGGTCCAGCAGGTTTGCCCTCGTCACCAGCTGTGGACACCGAAGGGCACGTCCCCGGCCCCGGCTCAGCGAGCAGAGCGCTCCGGTGACCTTGACTCTCTCAGCACACTGCCCTTTGGCAGTTCCCACGACCTGGGCGCCCCGCGGCTCGGGTCATCTCGAAGCCAAGACTTAAGGAATGGGCCTCCAGGACCCACCTCCGCTGGCCGCGCCTTATAAGTGACCCTGGCGTCTGCGGCTACAGCAGGAGACAGGAGCCGACACTCCTTGGGGCTCAGGGACTCGGGCCGCGCGGATGGGGCCTGGGAGCTGCCGCCTTCCTTGCCGAGGGGCCGTGCGTGCCACGCGGCCCGGACCGACCCCAGCCAGGAAACGGGCTTTCGAGGGGCTGCTGGCTTCTTTCGGCTGGGAGCCAACAGCAGGAGGACTGGTTGGGGACCCGAGGCCAGGGCTGTGCCCTCAGACGTGCAGCCCCTAGACGTGCGGGCCGGTGGCGCCGAGACCCCGTCCCGGGGAGGCTGGTGCAGCGCGAGCTCCAGGCAGAGGGCTCAGCAGGTGCCGCCTCCTAGGCTACCAGCCCCAGTGACCCCGGACTCCCGCCCTAGACTGAAGGTTCAGGGCACGGGTGGAAGGCTGCTTGGGGGAGATGGGGAGACTGAGGCACAGCAACCAAGGACATTGTCCCACTGGGTGTGACGGTGCTAGAAGGGGGACCCGGGACTTGGGGCGACCACTTCATAGCTCCCAAAGATCGCCTTGGTCTGTGGGGCTTGGGGGGCTGGCCCCATGGAAGAGTGGACAGGAGGGAGGCTGGCAGGGGGTCTTTGCCTGCCCTGTAACCTTCCTGGGATTCCCACCCCATTTGGCGTCGAATCCTGAAAATGACTAAAACAAGTGCGGCCAGGCCCCAGGGCCGCACAGGTGCCGGGGGGCTGGAGGTCCCGGGTGGGCGGGGGGTGTGCAGAGCTCCAGGAGCCTGCTCCAGAGCATCGTGGCGAGGGACGGAGCCCAGGGCAGGGGCCTCCTGGAAGGCCATCTCGGGGGAGGACGGTGAAGCCACTGTTTGTCAGGACCTTCTGTGGTCAGGCCTCGCACAGGCGTCACCTCAGGTCCTGCAACAGCCACGCCAGGTAGGTGCTTGCACCCCGTTTCACAGATGGGGAGGGAGACCCGGAGAGGGGACCCTCCCACGTCGCAGGGCCCACGGTGAAACGTCGGGAGGCCAAGGGGTGGAGCGTGGCGCGACCGCTGGCCGCAGGCTGGGGGAGCCCGGGCCCCGAAGAAGGGCAGGGCGTCTCAGAGAGAGGGCTCCTTGCCCCCAGGGTCAGCCAGGCCGACGGCCTCAGCTGGAGGTGAACAAGAGGTCCGGGGGAGGACCTTCTTGACTCGGCCTCGGGCTCCCCTGAAAGGGGAAATAGTCATTAAATTGCTGCAGGGCTCTGGGCAGAGAGCTGGGGGTGGGGGTCCCCCAAGGAGGACTCGGGGGCAGCTGTTGGCAAGGTGGGGGGTGCTGACCACCGCCATCTCTCCGTGGGGCAGACCAGTTCCTGCCGCCTCTTACAGAGCAAGTGATTTCCGGGACGGAGGCTGCAAGCTGGGGCCGGGCTGTGCCCTGGAGAGGTGATTTCACCTCTGGACCTGTTTGCTGCTGAACCAGACGAGGGGCCTGCCGTGTGCCAGGTCCTGGTCTAGGCACTGGGAGCCTACGAATGACCAAACCGCAAGCAAAGTCCTTGCTCCCCTGGAGCTTGAACTGTAACTGGAAGGAAGACAAGAAGAAAAGGAAAATTGATAACTTACCAACTATGGTAAGTGTCAGAGAAAAAGAAAACAAAACAAAAAACTAAGAAGGGATTTGAGCTGTTGCAGAGTAGGTGTGAATTTTTATTTTCTTATTTTTATTTTATTTATTTATTTTGAGAGAGAGAGGGAGCATGAGCAGAGGAAGGGCAGAGAGAGGGAGAGAGAGAATCCCAAGCAGGCTCCATACTGTCAGGGTGGAGCCTGACACCGGGCTCGAACTCACGGACCATGAGATCATGACCTGAGCCGAAGTCGAGTTGGATGCTTAACCGTCGGCGCCATCCAGGGGCCCCTCCAAGTGTGACATTTTAGATTGGGAGGTCAGGAAGGATCTTCTGAGTCACCCTATGAAGAAAGTTGTGAGCCACATTAGCCGGAAGTTCTCTGGAGCAAGAGTGTTCAGAAAGTGGGAACAGTCAGTGCAAAGGTCCTGAGGCAGGAGCACACCTGGAGGGTGAGGAGACCACCAAGGAGACTGGCATGGCTGGAGCGGAGAGAAAAGGCAGGAAAGTTGGAGACAAGGTCAAAGAGGTCATTAGGGCCAGATTAGGAAGCGCTGTGGAAGGGAGTTTGGTTGATCTCCCGAGCCCTCGGGGGTTGGAGTAGAAGAGTGAGCCCTTTGTCAGTGACGGGGACGGCGTGGACAGCTTTGGAGGTGCTCTTCAGTTGGCCAGAACATGACACAGGGTCTCCACCGGGCACCGAGATGCGCCCCCTACGCAGCGCTCGGGGCCGGTAGGTAACCCGGAATGTCTGTGTGTGTTTGGGGCCGGGGATGGGAGTTCCGGCTGGGGTCTTCCTGGTGTGTGGGTCCAGGTAGCTTCTGAGATGCCATCCTGCCCTGAGGCGTCGGGGTCTGTCAGCCCCGCTGGGGGGGCTCCCGCTCGGCAGCCCTGAGCTGTCTGCACAGGTTTCCACCTGAGAACGTGTGCCAAGGTCGTGGGAGCCGCTGGGCCGCCAGGGAGGCCCCTCCAGATCACGCCCCTGCGGGCCGGTCTCTGTGTCCTGAGGGTCTGCGGCTTGGAGGTGGCTCTCTGGTGGGGCAGGGTCATTAGGGGTCCCCTCGGGGTAGGAGATACTGCTAGGCGGGAACAGAGAGGCAGGCTGTCCTCTGCCGGAGCCGGGGCCCAGAGACGGGGGCCAGAACCAGCACCCCTAAACCCTGCTTTAACGTGTCCCTTCTGGGGTGGCCCAGCAGGGTGGCCTACAAGTAACCCAGGGAGATCCTGTGTTCTCGCGTGAGCCCCGCCCACACTGTGCCTGTGACCTTGCTCCAGGCCAGCAGAGGCCCCAGCACCGGGAACAGAGACTCCGCTGAGCCCATGGGGTGGGGGGCCGCTCGGTCTGTCCTGAGCGGCTCCTCGCTCCGGTGGGGACCGGCCCCGGCATCTCCCTGGATCCTGAAGTGCTGTCTTCCGGCCACTCGCTTCTGGCACCAGCCAGCGGCCCTCAGAGACCTCATTAGGCTGCTGGTGGCTCCGGTGGGGCCGCTGAGGTGTGACATCAGGGCCTGTGTAAGCCCTGGGGGCACAAGAGGGGCCCCCCCGAGGATGACGGCTAGGCTGCCATGGTGCCGCGCCTCCGGCCCCCAGGCCCCCAGCTGCTTCCCTTCTCTGCTCCCCTGGTGCCGGCCTCCCCGCCCGCAGCCCCGCCATCGCTGCCCCTCGGAGGGGCTGCTGCCATCCTGCCCCGTCGCAGGGCCACCCAGCTGCAGGGCACGGCCGGTGCGCGCTACGTCAGGGCTGGCCCCGAGAATGGGGGCACAGCTGAGCGAAGGCACTCGGGGACCCACAGATGCCCCACGTGTCCCCCTTGGTGACCCCTAGGGTGGCTTTGCAGGCAGCTCTCCCCTGGGCACACGGGCCAGCGGCTGTGGCTCCCAGCTTCCCCCTGGATCCCGGCCCCAGCCTGCCCCAAGGGCTCCCCTGCCAGCCCCTCCTCCCTGACTCTGGCTCTTCCTGCCTGTGGGCTTGGGCTCCGCTGGGGTGTGGACGGAGGGAGGGGGGAGGGAGGCCGGCACTTCCCATCCGGGCCCTTGGCAGCCAGTGCCTCACTGCTCTCTCCCGCTGAGGACACAGCCGGCAGCTCCCGCCATGGACAGGTGGTACCTGGGTGAGTCCCCTCCATCCGTGCCTGCCACCCGCTCGGACTCGGGTGCCGGGTCACCTCGTCATGTTCAGGTGCACCCACTGCCCCTACATCCCGTTCAGGTGCACCCACTGCTCCCCAGAACCGCAGGGAAAGCTGACGCGAGGGTGGGCGGGCTGTCTAAACAAGGGCACGTCAAGGTGGAGTCCTGAGCGCACCGATCTCTGCTCCGAGCATCGGTGGCGGCAGGAGCTCAGAGGACAGCTTGTCCAAAAGCCTCCTTTTCTGTCTGTCGACCTGTCCGTCGGCAGGGATTCTGCTTATTTTTAATCTTTAAAAAAATTTTTTAACGTTTTATTTATTCTTGAGAGAGAGAGAGAGACAGAGCATGAGTGGGGGAGGGGCAGAGTGAGGGGGCACAGCAGGCGCCAGGCTCCGAGCTGGCAGCACAGAGCCCGACGCGGGGCTCGAACTCACACAGCGTGAGATCACGACCTGAGCCGAAGCCCCCCGACTGAGCCCCCCGGGTGCCCCTGTCTGCAGGAACTCGAAAGCCGGGCTGCTGGGTTCAAATCTCCTTTCCCCACTTGCTGGCCGCCAGCCCCCTGGCAAGTTGTTTCCTCACCTCCCTGACCTCAGAGTTGCGATGATTATGTGACTTACTTTTTGTTACGTGCTTACAACACGGCCTTGCGGTGGAGTTACAAATGCAGATAACTCGCTACAGTTTCCCCTTTCGTCTGAAATCCTCTCTCCCTCTTTCTCCTGTCTGTCTGTCTGTCTTTACGGTCTACTGTCTATCATCTATTTCTGTCTTCTATCATCTGTTTACTATGTATCTATCTATCATCTATCTAAACTTTCCACCTGGTTTTTTACCCCTTATTCCAGACGGAATCGCAGTAACGACGGAATGCACTGAGACACCAGGAGAGTGTGTAGTCAGGGGCGCCGGTGTCCCGTGTGGAAGTGTGACGGCGGCTTTGGGAGCCCAGCCTTGGGGGTCTGGCTTCCTACCCCTGGTTTTCTTACTAATGGGATGTTTCCGTTAAACCCCCGACCTCCACGCCCTCGGTCCTGGTCTGCCCGGCGGGGCTCATGGCCCCTCCCTGGCCGCCTCCGGGGCCGTTTCGAGGAGCAAACGACCAGCCTCAGTTTCTTCATCTGTAGAACGGAGCCACCACGGGTTCAGTGGGACGGTGCAGACGAAGAGCCTGACACGGGCTCAGCCCCTACTCGGCAGGAGCTGGGTTGTGACGTGCTCACGAATGGTCATCCCTCAGCTCTGGGGGCACATTGCTGACCGGGGTCGGGGCCCCCGGGCTGCGAGGTCGTGACCCTCTCCCTCCATCTCCCCCCGTGCTGGGTTCAGTGCAGGGTGGTTGGCTTTCTGTGTCCAGCAGCTGACGTTCAATAGAAGGCAAACGCCCCTTATTTCTCCAGTCGGCACAAATACGACAAATAGAGATGCGAGTTGTGTGTCCGGCCCTGTGCCCCGCTCTCTGCGTGCTTCTCCCTTTCTCCTCACAGCAAACCCCCAGCTAGGGAATAGTCCCATTTTACGGACGAGAAGACTGAGGCACAGAGAGGTTCAGTAACTCGACAGGGGCCATTTACCTAGCAGGTGGAGGAACACGGGAACGAACACAAACTTTGATTCCCCGATAGCCACTCCAGGAGGACTCACAGGCGGGCCCTCTCGCTTTGGAAGGACCAGCCTCCCTTGGCGGACACTGACCGTGAGCTTTGGCCCCGTCAGCCTCTTCTGGAGGCCAGTTCAGTGGACTGGAACTCAGCCAGGACTGGAACACCCCGGGAGTGCCCGGCCCTGGGTCCCCGAGGCAAGGGAGGCCACCACAGAGTGGGGGGTGGCCTCAGGTGTGGGGAAGCCCAAGGCCTGCCCCTCGCTCTCCACTCTGCCCCTCGCTGGCTGTGTGCCTTTGGGCCAGAGCCCTACCCTCTCTGTGCCTCAGACGCCTCCTCTGTAAAACGGGAAGTAACACGAGGCACAAGGAAAGTGATTAGTAAATGATAAAGGCAGGCATTGTCCCCGGGGCTGCACTGGGCCCTTCCTTGAAGGTGCAGCTGGGCCGGTGTGGACCCCGGATTGCAGAGGGACAATGGCAGGGGCGCAGGAAGAGGGAGACCTGTGAGGGGTGCCGGAGCCTGCCTGGCGGAGGTGCGAGCTGCTAGGGAGGAAGGAAAGGAGGCTGCACAGGCCGGGTGTGGACTGCTCGGTGGGCTGCCCGGCCGTGAGGTGGGAGGGGCAGCCCCTTGGGACCAGCTCAGGGGGCCCTGAGCGCCGGGCAAGAAATGGCAGCCGAAACCGTGATCTCCATGGTGGGTGGTGAGGTGCGCGGCCGCGGGGCTGGGGCTCCAGGGGCCCTTGACATTGGCTCCCGAGGTGCACAACACACTGGACGTAGTTTGGAAAGCTCCCCTTCCCCCCTGCCCCGGCCCCGGCTGCCGCGTCTCCGGCCGGCGGAAGAATACCATGGCCTTGCTCTCCCGGATGCTTCTCTGGAAATTTCCTTTGGGAGGATTTGGAAACCCAGCTGGCCCCTGCCTACCCCCTGCCTGCCCCCCACACCCCTCACCCCCTCGGGCCTCAGAGGGAGCTCTCAGCTCGCACCAGGGCTCCCCTTGTGACTCAGGTACATATTACCTGGCACTGTTAATGTTTAATGCCCCCACCTCGCCCCTGGCCACCCAGACCAGGCAGTGTCCCCGAAGCTGAGGCAGGAGAGGGCAGTGGAGACCAGCCCGGGCCGCTAGGGACATGACAGGGCTGTCGACGGACGACGGTGAGTGTGGCCGAGCCTGTGTGAGCAGGAGGGCCACCTTTGGAGGGACGAGCCGCCTTCCAGAGTCCCCAGCCCCTCCCCCACCCTCACCAGCCGCCTGTGAGGGGTCTTTAGCAGTTGCTTTGGAAAGAGGATCCTGCCCTGACTCTGAAGGGCAGTGCCCGGGGGGCCGGGGAGGGGGGACCTGGGGCTGGGGGGTGCGCCCCCACCCCGGACCTGTGTCCCCGCACAGCGCGTCTTTCAGGACTATCTAAGCTCAGAGGGGGAGGCCGAGGGGGCTCTGAGAGCCCCCGCGTTTGGGACGCCCCTCGGAGGATGCTGCGGTGGGGGTGCCTCGGGCCTGGAGGCCCACGCGCCTGTGGGGGCCACGTGGGCTTTGAGCCCGACCTAGGGAAGATGAGGGCTTTGGGTGGGGGTGGGCTCACCAAATGGCTCAGGACAAGGGAACAGGGAGGAGGTGGCTTCCTGGTGTCGTGGCGGGGGAGAGCGCGCCGTCCAGTCCTGGCTCTGCGCTCACTCCCCTTGTGACCTTGAACAAGACCTGAACCGAATCCGGGAGACGACCTTGGTGGGCTCCTGCAGGGGAAGGACCCCGGGCCCCCACAGCCACCCCTGTCAGCCCAGGCACTGACCCCTCCTGGCCAGGGAGGCCGCACTGGGGACCAGTGGGCCCGCCAGGCCCTGAGCTCCCCACGGTGACCCGCGACACCGCTCCGCACAACACGGGCGTGCCACCTCCTGCCTTCCTTCTACCTCACACGCAGCTTCTTTGGTGCCAAGAAGGGGCTTGACTGGGGCAGGACAGCGGGCCGGGACCGTGGCCAGGCGCCCTCCGTCGGCCCAAAGACAAGCGTGCTTGGTGTCTGGGAGGGGGCAGGGCTGTGACACCTCGGGTGGAAACACCACAGGAGGCAGGGACCACACCCCCCTTGACCTTGGGATGTCTTGTTCCTTTCGCCCATCTGAGAGGCAGCGCAGCAGAGGGGTTAAGCCCCTGGATTCTTAGCAGCCTCCTGCCAGGGTTCAAATCCCAGCTCCCCCTTTACGGCGTGTAACGGGCCCCCTGTGCGTCCCCATCTTAGGGACAATATTGGAACAATAGTAATGCTTCGTAGGGTTTTTATTTATTTATTTATATCTAATTATTTTTTATAATTTACATCCAAGTTAGTTGGCACCTGGTGCAACAGCGATTTCAGGAGTAGATTCCTCAGTGCCCCTTCCCCGGGGAGCCCGCCCCCCACACAACCCCTCCAGCAGCCCTCTGTTCTCTGTATTTAAGAGTCGCTTATGTTTTGCCCCCTCCCTGGTTTTATATTATTTTTGCTTCCCTTCCCATTTTTAAATTTTTTTAATGTTTATTTTTGAGATAGAGAAAGAGAGTTTGAGCAGAGGAAGGGTAGAGACAGGGAGACACGCAATGGGAAGAAGGATCCAGGCTCCGAGCTGTCAGCACAGAGCCCGACCCGGGGCTCGAACCCTCAAAGGGCGAGATCATGACCTGAGCCGAAGCTGGACGCTTCACCGGCTGAGCCCCCCAGGCGCCCCTTCATAGGGTTGTTTGGTGACTAAATGAGCCTGGCGTGTGGCAAACACGGTATATTAATGTTTCTTCAAAGAATTTGCTTCCCGTTGACGAGAGAAGCATAAGAGAGAAGAATCTAGAAACCCAAGTTCAAGGCCCAGTTCTGCTCCAGACTTTCGAGGCAACTTTAAAAAAAATTTTTTTTTAATGTTTTTTATTTATTTTTGAGAGACAGAGAGACAGGTGAACAGGGGAGGGTCACAGAGAGAGAGGGAGACACAGAATCTGAAGCAGGCTCTAGGCTCTGAGCTGTCAGCACAGAGCCCTATGCGGGGCTCGAACCCACGAACGTGAGATCATGACCTGAGCCGAAGCCAGACGCTTAACCGGCTGAGCCCCCCAGGCGCCCCTCGTAGTGACTTTAAATGAGTCTCCGGGCGGGGCCGCGGGCTTCCCCTTCCGCTCAGTGGATGCGAAGGGCCCTCGGCTCGCGCACACGTTTGCTCGGTGTCTGGCCCCTCTGCCCCCCTGCCCCCTGGGCCCGGCCCCCGCCCAGGAAGCGAGGCCAGGAAAGCACCACCCCCGCCCGCCTGGTCCCAGGGCCCGGGGCAGCACCAAGCTCCGCTTTGGATGCTGTGTTCGGCCCGAGGGGACTCGACTCCATCCGGACGTTGGCAGGCCAGTGGACGCTCGGGCCGCGGGGCGGGCAGGCCGGGCGTCCACGTGTCCGCGCGGCGCTCACGGCCTGGCTCTCTCTGCAGGTGGCAGCCCCGCGGGGGACGTGGACCCGTTCCACTACGGTAGGCCTGCTGGGCCCTCCTCCCGCACCCCTGCGGCCGCCACCGCGGCCCCCCAGTCTGGCCTGCCCTTTCCGCCCCTCCCCCCGCGGTCCGCGTGGGGCTGCTGGGGGTGGGCCGGGGGGCTGCGGCCACGGGTCCCACCTCCTCGCCCTCTCCTTCTCAGACTACGAGACCGTCCGGAAAGGAGGCCTGATCTTCGCCGCCCTGGCCTTCGTGGTGGGGCTCATCATCATCCTCAGTGAGCGGGGTGGCCTGGGGGGGGGGTGCTGCGCGGGCCGCCTCTTCTCTCCCCGGGGGGGGGGGGGGAGAGCCCGCTCACCTGCTTCCCGGACCCCCGGAGGGAGGGAGTCTCTCGGCTCCCCTGCACTCCCCCCTGCAGGATGTGGGAACTGACGGGACACCCAGTAGACAGAGGCGCCCCAGAGGCCTCCCTAAGCGGTCCTCCTCCAACCTCACTCGGCAGGTTCCCGTGGCCTCGTGTGCGCCCTCTGGTGGCCACTGGAGGAGCTGCTGAATGGGAGAGCAGGCTGGTCGGGCCTGGGACACCCCAGTCCGAGGACGGGGGTTCAAGGGGAGGGGACCAGCCTGCACTGGACACTTCCCTTGGCCAGATCCGGTCACTTTCCTTTCCTGGCATGAGCTACATCTCAGTCCATTTATTTAAAATTTTTTATTTATTTTAGAAAAATGTAATGTTTATTTTTGAGAGAGAGACAGCGCGAGCAGGAGGGGCAGAGAGAGAGAGGGAGACAGGATCTGAAGCAGGTTCCAGGCTCTGAGCTGTCAGCACAGAGCCCGACACAGGCTCAAACCCACAAACCGCGAGATCATGACCTGAGCCGAAGCCGGACGTGTAGCCCACTGGACACCCAGGCGCCCGCTCAGTCCATTTAATCTTCTCAGCAACACTGAGGGGTGGTCCAGACTCTCGCATTTTTCAGATGCGAACCACCCACCCTGGCAGGTGCAGCAGTTTGCTCTGGGCTCCACGGCCAATCAGAAGCAGAGCTGGCTTCAGCTGCCCCCCCCCCCCCAAAGCAAATGCAGCTGGGAGCCATCAGGGCTGCTGGCTTACCACGGATCCCCAACTCCCTGGGCCTCAGTTTACTCATCTGTTAAATAGGGATGTTCCCACTTACCTTATATAGTCAGGGCTAACATCCCAAGACGTGGCAGCCGCGAAAGCATTCAGGCTAGGCATAGAGTATTCTGGAGGAGAGAAGGGTCCTTGCTTGTCCCCCAGCCCCAGCAGGCACACAGCAGGGGCTAAGTGCTTACTGACTTGGTTTGGTGCACCCAGAAGAAACACCCAGAGAAACACGACCAGGTCTGCGTCCCGGGATTCTAGCACATCCGTGGCTGGTGCCATCCCGTCAGGAGGCCTCTGTCTGCGACACAGCTGGTTCTGGAAGTGTCTGGAAGTGTCTGGAAGTGTCTCGTGGGCAGCCGTGTAGTGTTGGGCACACAGCTGCAGCCAGTGGACCGGCCCGAGCAGAGATCCTGGCTCTGGCCTCACAGTCGTCCTCCTGCAAGGGCTCACCGGGCAGCTACTGTGTGCCCAGCCCTGGGCAGGGGGCACCGCGGTGGCGCAGGCTGGGCTACTGCTCTGGGCGTGCTCAGCCTACCATGGAGTCACTGCACTAAATGTTTGCTGACTGACTGACTGATTGGCTTGGGCCCCCGGAATGCTTATGGCCCCGTCAAGAGAGGAGTCGTCACCTGTGTCTCGGGCGGGCGGGCAGAGAGGGTCCCCTGCGAAACGAGGCTGACGGAAGCCCCTGTCCTTTCTCCCTCCAGGCAAACGGCTCCGCTGCGGGAGCAAACACAAACACCGGTGGGTGTCTGCCCAGGGTGACGGAGTGAGGCAGGGGCGGGGGGCGGAGGGGGCGGAGGGGGCGGAAGGGGGCGCAGGCTAAGGAGTTTGGTCTCCCAGGCCAGCTCGTCCTCGGACCTCTGACCTGCCCTCTTCCCTCCCCACCCCAGGCAGGTCAACGGAGATGAGCTGTGATGCCGGTAAGCGTGGGGGGCACGGGTGAGGGGCAGCGGGGATGGCCGTGCAGACACGGGAGAGCTCAGGGTGGGCTGGGGCAGGTTTGGGCCTCGCAGCCCCCGCTGGGTTTGTGCCCGGTGTGGGTGTGTGGCCAGGGGCGGCTGCAAAGAGGAAAGTGGATGAGCGAGGAGGAAAACAAGCCGCACTCTGCCCCCCCACAGCCCGAACCCCGTCTCTGTCTTTTCAGAGGCAGCTGTAGGCTCATTCCGCCGGGCCGCTGGGAAGCCTTCCGGAGTGGTGGACCTTTGTCCCCAGCACCGGCAGGCCCTCGGCTGAAGGCAGTGCCAGGCTCCAGGTGACCCCTGGGTGCGCATGGCCTCCTCCCCCTCAGGGCCGCCTCCTGTTAATAATAAAGCCGGCCTCGGAGATAGCGCCTTCTTGGCCTCCCTCCCTTCTCTCCCCCCGCCTGCCACCACCCACCCGCCCTTCCAAGTTGGGGTGGAAGCAGCCTGGTCTCTGTCCCGTGAGCTGCTCAGCTGCGCAGGCCTGTTACGGCAGGAAGTTAGCACCTGCACCTGCACCTGCAGGCCTCTCCTTGCGGCCTGAGCCCGCGGGCGGAGGACCACCGCCTGCCGAGCGCCAGGCAGACAGGGCCGGCAAGTCTGAAGGCCCAGGACCGTTGGGTGCTGCTTGGGCTCCTGCCTCAGGCCCCGAGGCTGCTCCCGGAGCTCTGTGCTGGGACTTCGTGCAGGCGTGCCCTGAGCTGTTGGTGACCCGAGTGCGCCCTGCCAGCCCCCAGGTGCCCCGTGTGCCGGGTGGGGCGGGCCGGGGGGCCTGGCGTGGGCCTCCCCGCTCTCTCCCTACCCACCTCCCAACCTTGGCGCTAAGCTCAGGCCACACCCTTTCCACTCTGGGGCTTGGGGGCTCCTATCGGGCCTGTTCTTATCCACCTTTTGGGGGGCTACCCTGGGGAAGCCTGGGGCTGGGGGTGGGCAGTGGGGGTGGGGCCCTCGGTCCCCTTTCCTCCAGCCCCGTCCACGCGGCAGGCACCCAGCCACGGACAGTTGGGCCAGGATGGTGCCAGGCTGCCTCTCCCACCCGTGCCCAACCTCCTGAGCCCGCGGCCTCCCTGCAGCACCGCCGGGTCCCCTCTGGCCATTTTAGAAGGTGCCCCTTCCCTCTCGCCCTCTTCCCTACGAAGCAGGCCGATCACAGCGCCACCTGGTGTCCGGTCTCCCAGTCAGGCTCTGTAAACCGGGGCGGGGGCAGCACGACCGTGGAGTTTGGGGGGTGCCTGGGGGCCAGAGGCAGGCAGGCCACTGATCCACGTGCACATTAAGTCCTGTGTCTTCTTCCACGGCCCCTGGGCCCTGAAGGCCACCGACCCTCGCAGGATCCCGAAGGCTTGAACCCGGAAGGTCCTTAGAGAGCCACATAGACAACCTTTTCAGAGGGGAAACTGAGGCCCCGGGACCGCAGTGGCGTGCACAGGCGGCGCAGCCCTCCTGTATCCGGGCTGGAGCTAGAAGCCAGGTGTCCGGCAGCCCTCATGACACCTGGGGGGAGGTGGCAGAGCCCCACTGACCCCTGTGGGCTCCGAGAGCCGAGGGAGAAGACAGAGGGGCTGGCCGGGGGCACGGTCCGGGGGACCAGGGACGCCTGGCCACTTACAACCGGGGCCAAGGTCTTTGCGACACCCTGCTCCCAACGCGGGCTCACGAAGACCATCAATGTGCCAGGCCCCAGCCCTGAGTGGAGTTCAGCGTTTCCATACACGAGCTGTCGGTGCTGGCGGGAGACTGAACGGGAAGTGGGGGAGGTCAGCTCCGGAAACTTCTCCATGCGACAGCAAGACAAACAGGAAGAGGGGGCGTTCCAGGTCTGCGGGCCACCTGGGGAGAAACGCAAGCAGTGGAGAGGAGCTACACTTCTAGAATGTTCTGCACACAGGCCTCGAGGGTGCCAGCTAGGAGGGGAGTTCCAGCTGCTCCAAGGGTCCGGGTGGACCATTCTCCTCTCCGCCCCTGGCTGCAAACCCTCCACCCTTGTGAACCCTGAGGCTCCTTTGGGTCCCAGTTCCATGCCCCAGAGAGCCCGGGTGCTGTTCAAACCACCAGACCCCCCCGCGTGCCCTCCAGCACTACTGGGCATGAATCTTGGCGTGGGGCCCACGAAAACCGAGGTGCCACATGCTCCCAGTGGGAGACGGGTCCGGGAGCCAGGCTGCCGGCCAGCTGGGGCTGAGACCCACCGATCCAAGTGACGTTCTGATGTCTGTGACCTGATCTTGGTCAGGGCCCATACGAATACTTTCCCTTCCCTCTCCACAAAGGTCGCATGGACTGGGAGCTACTGCGCCTCCACTTCCCTTTGGGGTTTCTCACTATTCAGACACAGTTTGAGTCACAAAGAGCAACCAAGCCTTGGAATGATTGGATGAATTTACTCTTAACCAAAACACCTCAAATACCGCCTGGTTCGAGGGGATGAAATTCCCATTATCACCACCAGAGGGAGCACGTGTCTCGGTCTAGACCTTCAGTTTGGCTTTTTCAACTCTTTCCAAGGCCCTTTGCGGACAGTAGGGCCCCCGCCCCCACGAACCGTCTGCCCCGGCCCGGCCGTGTTTCCTGGGAAAGCTGGGGGCTCTTCCCATTCCGTTTGCACCTCCCGCAGGTCGACCTCTTGCCTGTTCTGGGGGGATTTGTGGGGCTGTGGGTCTTCCCCGGGGCTTGGGGCAACCGCGAGGCCTCCAACCCCATGGTTGGAGTTAATCAGTGTGATGAGTAGGACCCGAGAGAGGCGGAGGCGCTGGGCACCCACTTCTGAGCTCCAGCCCCTGAGCTGCTGACTTCCGTGCTGAGTCCTTGCTAGTTTTGAACCCCAGCCCCAGGGGACCCTGTCTGTGGACCCCCTCCCAGCTGCGCGGGTCACTTGCCTAGGAGGCGGGCACAGCGGGCGGTGAGGAGGGGGGAGGCGGGGGAACAGATACGGGGTGGAGGTGCCGGGACTTCACGTGGACATGGCCACCCTGCCCCAGAGGCAACCTCACCGCAGGGCCTAGAAGGTGTGTGCGGGCCTTGGATCCAGGGCCGTGGGGGCTTCTCTGGCGCCTGCTCCACCCTGGCATCTCCCGGCAGGCTCCATGCACAGGAAGAGCGGGGCATGCGGGCACGGTGGGGCAGAATTAGGTGGTGACCCCGTTTGCTAGTGTCACCTCTGTCCCGGCTGGAGCGCCCCATGCCTGAGCTCCCCGCCCAGCCTCTGCACGCTGGGGGATGGGGGGCTCACACGTGTGTGGGAAGGGCTGGGAAAGAGCTCGGGGGCAGGGGGAGCTGCAGGAGATCCCCTCTTGGGCGTCTGGCTCGGTGGCCTGCATGGGCCCTGCACTCGGCTACCCCGCAGAGGGTCTGGCGGTTTACACGGGATGGTCCCCAGATTCCACAGGCAGCGATCTCCTTTCCAGAGCGCAGGCGCCCCTGGCAAGGGCCTTTGGTGTTCCTAAACCTTGGGAGACTCACACGCCCCCAGCAGCCCCACGCCCCCGGGCTGCTCACGGAGGGGCGCCCTAAATAGCCCACCCTAAGGACGTTCTCTGGTCCGACCTCTGTCAGAGGGACGGGGGTCTCTGGGCAGACAGGGTGGGGTGGAGGGGGGGCCTTGCTCGAGGCGGAGAGGGGAGTGGAGTGCTCCCCGGTGCTCCTCGGGCTCCTCCCAGCTCGGGCAGGGCTGCTTCTGGGGAGATGACCTGCCGCCCTGGGCAGCAGCAGAGACCTCTGGGGCGGCAGCGACGCGCCCCTTCTTCTCCCGCCGCCGCCTGACACACACGAGGCCCAGGGGGAGGTCGGAGGCAAGTGCCGGCAGCCACTGCCTCGGTGGGGGGTGTCCGGCTGGGAAGACGGTCGGGTAGGACCTTGGAGCCAGGACCGCTGGGAGCGCAGTGCGGAGCCCCGGGCTGGCCTGCGAGCGCCGGACCGCACAGGCGCCCCCTGCTCGGCCGCAGGGGCCTCCCTCCCGCACCGGGACGCTCCGCATTTCGTGCAGCTGAGCGACCGAAGGCTTGGGAGGACATCCTTCCTAGAACTTGGAACCTTGGTGCTCAGGGAGGGCTTGGGGGACCCGAGTGGGGGGCTCTCCCCAGGTGCGGATGGGCGGGCTCGTGCCTGGACAGAGGGGCATGGGGGGCCATTCCTGAGCTCTGATTGGCATCTTATTTTTCCCCCTTGTTGGGCTGCCTGTTCCGACCCTGTGTGTCCTTCCAGAGTTTTGAACCCCCAGCCCCCCAACCCCCCAGCCCTGAAGGCCCCCAGGGTCTCCTGGCGGCCATTCATCCCTGGAGTTCTAACTAAACTCAGTTCCCTTTTCAAAAAATTCTCTCTGCTCCTCCCCCAAAGGGCCTCTTTGGTCTCCCCAGGAGGAGTCGCCCAGGTGAGCAGGGGTTTGGGGGAGGAGTGGGAGGGCCCAGCTGTGGGCCCAGAACGTCCCTGGCGCAGCTGGCGCGGGACAGGTTGGAGAACGGGCCTTGCTGCCAGCTTTGCCCTCAGCCTGCTGTGTGAGCTTGAGGAGACCCCCGTCTGTCTCTGGGCTTGGCTTTGGGAAACGCAGACACCAGACAAAAATTCCAGGCATGGGCTCCCAGGTCAAGGGGCCGAGGGCAAGGGTGAGCGACCCCCTGTTCCCTCCAGCCCCCCGGGGAGCCGTGCGCACGTGGGCACGCACGCACACGCCACAAATGCACACTTGCCCCCTCTTCCTGGTAGCTAAAGCAGGGGCACCCTGCGAGCGACGAAGGCAGGCAGACGGACAGACACACGTGACCCAGCACAGCACGAGGCTGGCTTGGCCCCGAGCCCGGAGCGTGCCGCATTCTCTCGGGGTCCTTGTTTCCCGGAAGCCGGCCTGCGTGCGAGCTGGGCGTCCTCTGCGCCCAGGTGAATCGTATTTCAGGTCTCGAGTCCGCGGACCGTGTGCTCCCGCACGGCTCGTGACGTCATCGCGGAGTGGCCTCGGCCCTCAGACGCCTGCGCGGGGCGGGCGCGGGGCGTGCCCTGCGGGGTCTCAGCCACACTGGGCCCTCCCTGACCTGTCCTCCCCCGCACCCCTGGAGACCTGCCGGGGGG
>NC_043710.1:107993372-108002041 GCF_006229205.1 Suricata suricatta | reverse complement strand
AGCAGGACAGGATGAAGGCTCTGAGACCAGACTGTCCTGCTCAAGGCTTGGGCATCTGATGCATCGGACGAGTTACTTAATCTCTCTATGCCTCAGTCTCATTATCTATAAAATGGGAACAATGAGAATTCTACCAGTCTTCTAGTATTGTTTCCAGACTTCCCTGAGGCTGTGCGTCTACAGTACTTAGCATCGTACTGGACGCACAGCAAGTGTTCAGTGATAACAGTTGTCATTATCAGGAGTTTGTGGCTCTGGTTATAATTTGCCAAAAGGAAATGAGCTGTGTTGGCTGATTCAGACAAGCAGTTGCCCAGTCCCGTTCAGCTCCCAGGTTCTACCCAGGGCATCTGGAACGACCCAGCCCTCCCCCCTCGTGCCGGGGGCCTCGGACGGGTGGCCGCACACCACAGAGCCACGTTCTCTTGAAACCCTTCTCCTGATGCGCTCTTTCCTCCGGCTCGTCCTATCCAGGGCCTTCCCGGCAAGTGAGCCCACCTCCTGCCTTGGTTTTCTCTGAGCTTAAGGAGGTTTCTTTACAGATTCATCAAATCTCAGCCCTAGGTGGGGCGAGAAAGGTCATCCAGCCCAGGAGCGCCTGGGTGGCTGAGCTGGTAAAGCGGCAGCGCGAACTCTTGGTTTCAGCTTGGGTCACGATCTTGCAGCTCGTGGGATCTAGCCTGGCATCAGGGCCTGCTTGCACTTCTCTCTCCCTCTCTCTCTGCCCCTCCCCACTCATTCCCTCTCTCTCTCTCTCTCTCTCTCAAAATTAAAAAAAAAAAAAAAAAAAAAAGTCATCCAGCCCAGTCCGTGCGCCCTGGGCCCTGAGCCGCACGGTAGACGGAGTTCAGGCCTGGGAGCCAGGAGCCCAGCAGCTGAGCCCTGGCCCGGCCCTCAGGCCACGTGGCCGGGATGTCCTCTGTCCGCCTGGCCGCCGTTTCCTCCTTTGTGACACAAGGGCTTGTGCTAAGCGGTCTCCAGGCCCCTTGCCACTCGGTCTTTGACTCGGCACGTGGACCCCCCTCTGTGCGTCCGTGGGTCTTCCACGCCGGGGTTTCTAGGAGCGCTGGGAACAGACTTGCTGAAAGAATGAACAGACAAGGTGTGGGTAGTGGCCGGCGGAAGGCCCGACGCTTTAGACCAGGACTCGGGAAACGGATCCCCCAGCGCCCCTCCTGTGTCCACACTCGGAGGGCGCCGTGCCCATGAGTGTTTCCAGGCTCTGGGCGCCTACTTACCCTGGTTACTCCAGGACTGCCCAAACCTCCTGGATCACGATTCCGTTCCTGTGCGTAGCCTGCTTCTGTCTCACGACACGCTCGCGGAATGTGGACTTGGGTCTGTTTGCCTTTTCAGCTGGTTTTGTTGAAAATAAAGTCAAGTTTGGTAAAGACACGAGGCTTCTCAGGGCCGCTGTGGCCTGAAATTGGGACCTCATCCCTCTGTTCTCAACTGAGGGCTGTCCCGTCACGGGGCGGGCGTGGTCTTCAGAGAGAGGCGCGGTCCTACCCAGGGCGTGGGTAGAAACGACGCCATTTGACCATGGGGTATTTCATGCCCCCAAAACTCAACACATATGTCTAACCACGGTCTCCTCCCCAGACTCTCTGCATGAGGGTCATGGAGAGGGCTGAGGAGACGGCTCAGCGGTCATTCGTGGGAGGGAGGCCCCGCTTTCGGCATATGGGCCAAGAGGCCGTGGAAGCCTTGGTCACCGTTAAGAGTGGCCTGGAGGCCTCTCGCGGGGGTGACAGCTCTCGGCCTCGGGGCGCCCACCCTCCTCCGCAGTGCTGGGTCCGTCCTGTTGTCAAAGTTGCGTGTGTGTGAAAAGGGAGACCAGCAGAGTGGAGGGTCTGGCCATCATGCCAGAAAAGAGGAGGTGGACGGAACTGATGTTCGCCCGGCGGAAGGAAGGCTCTGGGGGCGCCCGTGGGAGGAAGCCGTCATCGGGCAGAGGTCGGGCCTGTCCTGAGGGCCGAGGCGGCCGGGGTTCAACACGGGGACGAGAGTGTTCCGGATCACAGGGAGCGACGCGAGCACGGGCGTCTGTGCGGGCGGGGGGCTCCCTGGCCCTGGGAGCTTTCCAGCAGGGACTGCGGCGGCCCCTGCCCGGTGGCGCCGGGGAGCCCCAGCCAGGGGGCCGGGGGAGGCCAGCTCGGAGGCAGTGCTGTCCTCTGCCGAGTCTCAGGCGGTTGGGCTGGCACACTGGCTGTCCCCGCACATGCCCCGGTGTACCCTGGCTGTCCCAGACAGCCTTCCTCCGCTGTCACTCTGGCCTCTAGCAAGCGGCCCCCCTGCCCAGAGGGACCGGAGGGGCTCTCAGCCCTCCACGCGTGTGGCCAGTCGCGGTGACGAGAGGGGCCTCGCCCGCCGAGGGCTGCACCGTCCTGCGTCCCCAGGACCCTCCGCTTTGGGGACTGACAGGTCCGGCCGGTTGTGAAAGGGCCAGAGGTCTCAGGAAGAGGACTTTTCATCAAGTGGAGGTCCCTGCCTCGGGCCCCGTCTGGACTTCACCACGGACAGTCCCCTGGGGGAGCCGTGGCATTTGTGAGTCCCTTCTGTGTGCACAGCACTGTACAAACACGTAAATGACACACCGTCTCTGAAGCAAAGAGTTGTGGGAGGCGCCCTGGGCCAGGATCCAGAAAACCTGGTTCTAGACCCGGCTCAGCGCCACGCTGCGGCCCGCGGGGTGTTCCTGGGGTGGGTTCAGGATTCGAGGGACCCAAAACTTAGGCCCCCGCAGGGACTTCTGCAAGGAAAAGAGCACAGGATGATCATCCCGATATTAGGCACAAATGTGCTTATTTCTTTAGAATGCTAAAGACGAAACCGCAACAAATTACAAATCTTGAAAAAATTCACACCTACCACAAACATCACAGAGCGGGAACAAACAATGTTGGTGCCAACTGCCCGACGCACCTCTATCAGCCTTTTGTTTTTTTTTAATTATCACGATTTTACACAAGACCAGCTTCTGGCTCTTAGCAAACACTTTGACCCTCTCTCTCCACGGTGCACGCACGTACTGCTTGTGTAAGCACCTTAGGGTGTGGTCGTTTTGTGACACCACTCAGGGCCTGCCAGTCTGTGGGACAAAGCCACGGCGCCTTCCCCCCAGCGGGTGCGGTGGGGCCCAGAGAGGCAGTCACCGCCCCGGGTCGCCAGGAGCCCTCCCTCCCTCACCTGGGGGGATCCCGAGTCAGGCCCAACCGGGGAAGAGCGGAAAAGGGGGGTCACATGTAACGCTGGTGATCTACCAGAGGACCCACGACGGCGGGCCGTGTGAGCGCGTGACCAGGCCGCGGGACCTGGAAGCTCCTTCCTCTGTTTGTTGAGCAAAACAGTTCTGGCCCATCTGTCTGCTTGTTGGCGAGGATCTGAACCGAAAGCACCGGGAAGCCTTTGGGTCCTGCGGGCGCTGCCTGAGGACAGCGAGGGTGGAGCTGACGGTGACGCCGGGGAGCAGGGATCTGCCGACACGGGCCTGGGGTCAGAGCCCCGCAGGCTCCCTGCCCTGCTCGCCTTCCCGGCCGGAAACTCCAGTTCCAGAGTTACGAAGCTTAAGGCTTTGATTCCGGTTAAGGGACCTCTGGAAGGCGTGACCCATGGCGTTGTGATCAGGCATTTGTGACTCTGTCAGGATGAGCTCATCCCGTCATCCAGTCAACATTTACCGAGTGCGCCTCCTGTGAGCAGGCACCGGGCACGCTCTGCAGGTGCAAATCCAGAGTCCTGTGTCCTAAAGGGGAGACAGGTCGGACATGTGGGTGGATAGCCACCGTAGGGGACCAAGACGTGAGGGCCACGGGCCGTGCTGACAGCGGGGGCCGGTCTGGGAGAGCTGCGGTGCCGGCCAGGCCCTGCGGCAGGAGAGGGCGCACGCGCTGGAGAAGGCTGGAGTGGGGAAGAGCGTGCTCTCCAGAATGGAAGGTGCTCCCGTACAAGTTGACAAACATGTGTGAGTGTCTCGTGGGCCAGAGGGAAGTGTGACCGGAAGCTTCAGCGCCACAAAATTTGGATTCAGGAACCTCTCTGGGTTGGCGTCTCAGCCCATCTGGGAGTTGTGAGCTGAGAGAGAACAGTGGAGGGAGCCGTGGGGACTGGGGCGGCTCCAGGCTTGGGGGGGCTCCTGAAGCCCCCCAACCCTCCTGAGGCAGCGGCCCGAGCGAGAGCAGTGAGACCCCAGAGAGCCCTCTGTCGGGCAGAAGCCTCTGGGGTTTGAGCTCAGAACTGTGATGTTTCAGTCCAAAATGGTGAGAGAGTCAAGCGACAGACCCAGACGCCCCCCAGACAAGCATATAGAACCCTGGCTGAAGGAGGCCTGGGTACGTTAAGGGGCTGTGTCACCTTTCTATAGAGGTGTCATTACTTACGAGTTGCAGTGATTCATTCCCTCTCAAAAAGATGGAAATATTTTAGATATATGTGCATGCATTGGAAGCAAGACTTTATTTTGGGTGAGGGGTGTGTGTGTGTGTGTGTGTGTGTGTGTGTGTGTGTGTGTGTGTGTGTGTTTGCTTCTGAGGATCTATGTATGAAAATTTCTCTCTCGTTTCTTTGTGTTTGTTTGCGGACGGGCGCACCCCCAACACAGGGCAGGCCTGGGACATTGATCATCTGTGCTCCCCTCGCCTCTGCCGTTCCAGCTCGGCTCCTTTGGTGAGGAAACTGAGGCCCAGAAAGGCAAGTGACTTGTCCAACCAAGATCACACAGCCGGCTAGGCGGCCAAGAGAGGATTAGAACCCAGATTTCTGACTCATCGTCCGGATTCTTTCCATAACATTAAAATCAATTATAAAAAAAAAAAAGGGGGGGAATCCGTATTTGTTTTTTCCTCCTGCAATCCAGGAGACAGGGCTAAGAAGGCCACTCCTGAGCCAGCTGCGTGACCCAAAGGTTAAGTTCTCAGCATTGATCTGGCTCAGTATTGATTTCTCTTACAAAAACCCTATCCGTCCTGAAGTTTAGCGCTTCAGAGCACATGTGAGGCTTTGCTAACACAAGGACGTGCCTTTGTTTTTGAAGGAAAGTCTCCAAAATATATAATCTGCTGTTTGCATTGTTGTTTCTCCTGATGGCTCTCGTCCTAATGTCACACGGCAAAATAATACCCCCCAAATATCCACGATTAACCTGAATTGGATAGGATTTCCAGTGCCTTCAGAGGGCTGCTTCAGCTAGAATCGGACACACACACACACACACACACACACCAGCCACCCATCACCCAGCATCCTGAAGTAACAGAATATTGAAATTAATCACCGTTTTCAAACGGGTGGTGTGTCGCTCCTGAAAATGAATCCCACACGTCTGAGGTTTTTGTAAAGATAAATAAATAACGGCATCTGCATAGGTGCCAATGCAGAAATTTTGGATCACACTCAAATTGCGTTTGGGCACAGGTGTGCCTGTCGCTACGTGTTTACATTTACCTGCACACATGAACGTTTGCCTGGGCAACTGTGTTTGTTCTCACTTTGGTGTGTGTGTATTTGTGTGTGGGTGTGAGGGCTTCCACTTAACTGGGGGCTGAGAGGGAATCATCCCTGTTCTCAAAAAAACAACAAAAAAAGCTTCTCCTGAATGAGCAGCAGGATTCAAATGTGCCGGGTGAACTCTCCGGCCCCCACACCCCTTTTCCTTGGGGTTCACTTGCGAGGATTCTCCTGACTCTGTCAACTGTTCCCGACACAACTCCCGTTCCGAGGGGCTCCTGGACACTTCTGAGCCAGGCTGTCATTTTCAAAGGTGTTTTCCTAGACGCTAAGAACAAAGCTGAAAGTGGAAAATATAACAGGCCTGAAATGGGGGAGACCCCTCTCAGGTCCTTCCCTTGCTGGGCCCCCCGCCCCCCCCGCCGTCCGGAATGCACCTTCCTTCTGTGCTTCTGTGACCTTGGCCTTGTCGAAGCCCGGAGTGCAGGGTGCTCTCCCTCCCCAACAGCGATTCTCTCTCCCACCCCTGGGCACAGCCAGTAACATCAGCGCCCTGCGTGCCTGTGTCCACCGTGTGTCGGCCACTGGGCTGGTCTTGCTTAATCCTCACAACAGCTCCCTGAGGTAGAGGCGGCGGCCCCCACTTTGCAGGTGAGGGCACCGCGTGTGGTGCACGTCAATTCTGCACCGCCGGAAGTGGCAGAGCTGGGCTGGGAACTCGGCTCTGGCTCGGAACCCGCGCTCCCAACCACGACGTGCCAGAGCCTCCTTGACCAGAGCCCACCCCCTGCTCCTGCTCCCACACAGGCGCCTCCTTTTCATGGGACAGCCAGGCTGTGGTCACTGACACGGTGAACGACCCCCTCCTCCAGGCAACACTAGGGCCTCTGCGCACGGCGTCGTGGTCCCTTCCAGGCCGGCAGGCGTAAGGCACATAGAAGGGCCATCCGGTTTCCAGGACGTTCTTCAGGTAAATGGAGACGAGAGGATCCTCTGGGGCCCCCCAGCTGTGCGGCAGCCCTGGGCCCGCCGGGGGCCGGTCCCCTGCCAGCACACAGCGGCCCCTTTCATCCCACCTGCTGGAGCGGGGTGTTTTAGGCATGGCCCGACCAGGTGCTCTGGGTCAGTAGGCTTACTTTTAAATAACTGGATTCTTCTCGGTGACTGTCTCCTTTAGGAGGGAAGGGAACTAAGCCGGAAGAGTGAAGACCTCTGGCCTCTGTCACCGCCTGTGTGACCTCAGGCGGCTCCGTTTCTTCCCCACTCTGCGCCTCGGTTGTCTCTTCTGAAAGCAGAGGGTTAGGCTGGGTCATCCCGACCACCTGTTGCAGGCCGCCCGGTGTCTCTGTTGCTGCCTGTTTCCGGAGAATGGAGCCCCAGTGAAGAAGCATTGACTCGGAGAGGTGACTTAGCGCAGTGCGGCCGAGCACCGGGAGCTCTGCTCCGGAGTCCGGAGACCGGGTTCTGGTCTCACTTGCGATACAAACCCGGGGACCTCGAGCAAGCTAAGCCTCCGTTTTCTCCCCTGTTCTTCAAAGGGGGGTGAGGATGACACGGAGCAGGTGCAGGTGAGAGTCCTTTAACCCTTAAAGTGCGCCACAGAGAAGTGGATGCACCTGGCACTGCATTAAAAATGCGCTGACCACATGACCAGCCGTCCCACGGGCAGGTACAAGCCCAGAGGAGCTGAAAGCAGGGTCTCCGAGAGATACTCGTGTGCCCGTGCTCACCGCAGCCTTGTTCCCAGCGACCAGGAGGGGAAACAGCCCAAATGCCGGCGGATAAAGAAAATGTGGTCAGCGCATGCCAAGGAGTATTATTTAGCCACGAAAAGGAGAGATGCACCTGCTAAAACAGGGGCGCGCCTCAAGGACATAACGCTAAGTGACGTACGTTAGACACAAGGGGACGAATCCTGTAGGATTCCACCTACACGAGGCAAATTGAGAGAAAACGAGTGATTAGCAGGGGTGGGGGAGGGGAGAACGGGAGTTACTGTTCAGCGGATACAGAGTTTCTGTTTGGATGATGGAAACGTTCTGGAAGTGGAGAGTGGTGATGGCCGTACAACATTGTGAATGTAACTAGTGCCGCCAAACCCATGCTCAACAACGCTTAAAACGGTACATTTTGTTATGTAGATTTCAACATATTAAAAAAGTAAATGCACACTTTCAAAATCTTCACGAAAACATCCAGAGACATCTTGGTGACGCCTGGGAATGGGGAGACCTACTTCTTCCGCCTGAACTTGGGCAAGACATTTTGGGGAAGTGACTTTCCTTCCTCTGTCAGAGGGAGCTGACGGCAGCCTCTGTGCCCCCCTGGCCCCTGCGCACCCCCTGCCCCAGCACACCGCGCAGAGAGCGGGCCAAGCCAGGCCGCGAGAGGCCGTGCTGAGGTGGCCTCCACCGCCCTTCATGGGAGGCCGTCCAGTCCCTCAGACTCCATTCTCAGGGCTACGGTGGACCCCTTCTCTGGATCCTGGTGGGCCCGGATTCTGGAATCACCGACATAAGGAGGGCTTCCTATCCACAGCAACCTTGTCACACAGCAGACCTGACTCGGCCTTTGTCCCCGGGGCCAAACCCCATCCCTGGGCCCTCAACATTCATTTTGTAACTGAGATGCCCTCCCTCAAGCCCTACTGGAATCCGTGCTAACTCTATGCAGATTGGTATAAGGAATAAACCAATTTCTGCTTGCTGAGAAAGCTATGGGGGTGGGGTGGGGAAGATAAAGGAGAAAGATACACGAGGTGGAACAGACATTAAACTATTTATTGCAAATAATTGTGCCAAGTGTGGAGACAATTGGAAGGTCCTGCTGGGGGTGGCTGGGCTGGGGGGGGGGCGGGGAGCGGGGGGGCTCCCATGGGGCAGGCTCGCAGACTTACGGGTAGGAAGGACCTGCAGCTTTGAGCTTGGAGGTGGGGAGTGCCTCGGGGGACACCAAAGGATCTCAGTCTGGATTTTATTCAGAGCACCCATGGGTAAACTGAGTCAGAAAGCGGCAGGAAGCGTTAGCCCCAGGTGACGGTCCGGCCGGGGAGACACAGAGCCTCCTCGGCCCGAGCATGGCGGGCTCTTGGCACACGCATGACACATGTCACCCTCCGAGCCGGCGGGCGGCGGGGGCCCCTGGCTTTTCGGACGGCGGACCCGGGCCAGGGCCGGCTGCCCCCCGCTCTCCCGCCCCGGGCCGCGGGCTTGGGGGGCCGGGGG
>NC_043710.1:107959947-107993272 GCF_006229205.1 Suricata suricatta | reverse complement strand
GGGACCCCGGGTGCCCTCCGAGTGGAGGGGCGCTCGGGCCGTGGCTGCTCGCCGGGAACCCCCCACATCCGCGCCGGCCGGGTGCAGGGCGGGGAGAGCGGGGCTCCGAGACCGGGGTCCTCGGGTGGCAAGTTTGTTCTCCCGACCCGAAGGCTGCCTTCGCCCAGCCCCGCCGCACCCCTGCCCCCGGCGCTAGCCCGGCTTCGCCGCGCCGCCAGGGCCCTCGGGCAGCGCGCCCCAAGGTGCGAGACTCTCGGCTTCCGCGCCGGGCCAGCAGCGCGCGGGGACCGGCTCCAGTTTGGGGGAGGGGGACGTGTCGTCAGGGGTGCGTCCAGGTGTCCAGGTGTCCGGACCTGCCGCTCGGGCGCCGCGCACCTGACCCTCGAGGTAGCCGGAGCGGGGGTCGGCAGGGGGCAGGCGTCTCTGAGCAGGGCCACCTGGGCACTGAGTCGGGACCAGGCTGTCGCTGGCGTTGGGGCTTCCGGGCTGTCGCGGAGGACGCGCCCGGGGCGCGCAGATGGCGGGAGCCTAAGCGGCCGAACTCCGCGCCCTTGCCTCCGACCCGCCCAGCGCTACCTGCTCCGCCCTCCAACTTTTCTCCTCCGCGCCCTGGGGGCGGCTTCTCCCCCCCGCGGCCCCGCCCCGGGCCCTGCCCTTGACCCCTAGGCGACGGGGGAAGGGCAACCCGGCGGAGGGTGGGCGCTCGGGGAGGGCTCTCATCTTCCCGTGCGGATGCCCCCGGGTCTGGAGGGTGCCACCTGCCCGAGCGGAGGACAGCGACCCTTATTTGATCTGTCCGTACCGCCCGGTCAAGGCCAGAATGGAGGCCACGCTACTGCTGGGTTTGCCTAGAGGTCAGGGGTGCGGGCGGGAGGTGGCCTCTGGATCGTGGATCAGGTAGTTGAGTTTCTCTGACCCGGTGGGGCCCACTGGGCCACACGCCAAGGCTCGGTTGGTTAACCCCTTGTCCCCCGCACAGCACCCTCTGTTCCCACTTTTGCGGAGCAAGAAGCCTGTCTCCCGTGCAAGCCCCCACCCCCTCCCCACACCCCCGTCTGCCTCTCCCCGGGCTCTTCCTGCCTCCCTCCGCCCCCGCAGGCTGGCTCGCTCGCAGCTTTAATTACATTAATATTAAAAATACATAAGGTGAGGAGCGGCAGCTCTCTCTCGCTGGTTCTCTCTCCAGCCCCCACCCCCTTTCCATGTTGTCAGGCCAGAAAGCACAGCACAGGCCGGTGCTTCTGCCCCGCTCTGCTCTGGCCCATCTTCCTCCTCCCCCTGCACCCCCACGGCCCCCTCCCCCTCCGCCCAGAGGGGCCCATTCCCCAGGAGTGGATGTCCCTGAGCAAACACCTGAAGGACCCGGCCCTCCCCCTCCTGGGAGCCCGGCATTAATAATGAAGCCTGAGCTATTTGATAGGGAGGAAAGCAGATGGGGGCTGGGGGGCGGGCGGAGAAAGGCCCAGAAGGGACCGGACAGCGGGAGGGGTGAAATCATCTCCAACTCGAGAAGGAAGTTGCCCCTGGCCTCGGGCCTGCGGGGGCGGAGGCGTCAGGTGAGGCCGCTGCTCAGTGGCCCTCGGTGGGCACAGCCCCAGTGGCCCTGCCGCGCGAGGCTCCAGCTTCTGTGCTGGGCGCCAGGGCGCCTCGCCAGACAGGCCTTTCTTTTCCTTCGTGCCTTAATTGGGTCTTAGGTGCCAGGCTGGTCCCCGGGGCCTGTTCTGCTTGGGGCGGCGTTGAGGGGGGGGCGGTGATGGAGGCGGCCGGGGGGCAGATGTGTGGCGGGCTTGGTGTATTTTCTCTCTCGTTGCCAGTCACCCCCACGGCACCAAGAAAATGTAAATGTGAATGTTCGAGGCTGTTACAGAAAACAATATCCTCTTGCGATAATTTGTCCGTCCATCTGTGGGGAGCGGGAGGAGGCGGAGAGAGCGAGGAGAAGACAAGATGGGATGGAGCGTCCTCTGGATGGAATTAGCGGTTATTGAATGTGTTTTAAGCTTCTGTGATTTCCATTCCTCTCAGAATACCTTGTTTTGATGCCTGAGCTCAGACCGATTCCCCAGAACTGGACTGGGAAGGTGTTTTAATAATCGATTCTTGCGTCTCCAATAACTGCCTTATTATTGCCCAAACAGACCCGGATCCGGGCAGCAGATGAGCCCCAGTGAGGCGCTCTCCGTGGTTACAGCCAGCGGGCCAGCATCTGTGTTGGCTGTATTTGCATTTTTACTGTGTAGAAGAACACGCTTCCCCTGGCACTAAAATTCCTGTTTTCTAAAAGCCAAAATAATGGGTTGCATTGATTTTTTTTTTCATTTCCCACCCCAACCCCTCGGATGGGGACTCGGTTCTCCCCTCTTGAGGAGACGGAATTAAAAGGCTTCGTCAAGCTATTAAGAAAATCTCTACCACTCTGTTCGGTGTCTAATTAGAAGGGGGGGGTGTGCTGGGGGACTGCGTTTTGATCATCTTGAAATGGCAGACACGACTTGGGAGCAGGTGAGGGGCAGTGAGCGCCGGGAGGGGGCCCCGAGGCCCCCGGCTGCTGGGATAACGTGGCGGAGACCGGAACCGCCATCGTGCCCCACGAACCTCTCAGATGCTTCATATTTCTGGCGTCAAAGTCAGCTGCCTTTAATGTGTTTCTGCAGCAGGATGGGAGCTCAATTAGAAACAAAAAGCAAGTAAGCAGTTGACCCCAAGGCAGTGGTTAAGTTGAGCGGATCCCAGGGGATTGGCTGGCGAGGCTTGTTTCCTTAGACCGAGGGGCGGGGAGGCGGTGGGCAAGCCAGCGCCCAAGCGCGAGACCCCGACACGGGGGGAGCCTGCCGGGAGCATCTCTTGGGTTGTTGGCCTTGGACCTTTGGACGGGCGGGGGAGGGAGGGCGACCGGACCACGGCCCCATTTGCCTTCTCCGTGTCCTCAGGAACTCATCCTTGTCGCTTGCTTGGTTCCCTGCTCAGCCTGGGGGAGGTGGGTTTTATTTTGCATGAATTGGAGGGAGGGTGGATGTTCAGCCTTATTGTTCAGGGGTGGGGCTTCCAGGCTGAGAGAGTCTTTTCTCCCATGTGACCTTGGAAGAGACGTTTCTTGGAGACCCTGGAAGCAGTCGAGGGGAAGAGCCCCAAGCTCCTGAGGTGCTTTCTCAGCCCCGGCCTGGGTGGGCCTAGGTGGGACCCAGGTGCCTGAATGGGGTGAGCCACAGGCAGAGAGAAGGCAGGGTGCCAGGAACCCCAGGGCAGCCCCTAGATTTGCATACGATTTGCATGCAGATTTGCATGCTGACCCAGCCAGGCCAGGAGCCTTGCCCTCTCTGTGTGAGGAGTCTCTTGATGTCAGCCTCAGGGCAGCCGCAGGCCGCTTTTTCCTTGCGTGGCACGGGTGCGGGGCAGGCGGGTGGGGAAGGGTGTTGCTTTTGGTGGTGCTTCTCTCTCGACCAGCCCTGGTGCTTGCTGTTGGGGTAAGAGGAGTGGTGACGGGCAGAGACGCGCCAAGGCAGACCAAACTTGGGGTGTGGGTTGTCCCTCCCGTGCCCCAGGGGGAAGAGATCACACCTGCTATGGAAGTCCAGGGCCAGCACCAGACTCCCGCGCGGGCGAGCGCACCCTCAGAGTGCAGGAGGCTGGGTGCCGGGGGCCGTGGGCCGCGGCGAGAGAAACGGCCGCGGAGGGGAAGCAGGAGGCTCTCAGAGCGCAGGATGGGGCTGTGGTCTCCGGGAGCTCAGGGGAAGGGCCCCTGGGCTGCTTATTCTAACCTTGGGTAGGCGGCAGGTGCGGGGTCACCGAGGGAAGGCTGTGGCCAGAGCAGGGGGGGGGGTGAGGCGTGAGGAGCAGACATTCAGGGCAGCTGACGTGCTCCTCCCCAGGAGGTCTGCGGTGGGAATGTGGCTTCGGGATGGTTTCGTCTGCATTTCCGGGGCAGGAGCAGATCCTGGCCTCCCAGAAGAGTTGTTTTTTCCTGCATATCTAATGATCTGGGAGGGCCCTGGTTCATGGAGTGGGGACCAAGGAGCCCCCGGGGGAGGTGATGTGGAGCCCTAAGGCATTGGGGGGGGGCAGGAGGCGGAGTTTCAAGCCCGACCGTCCCCAAGTCTTTCAATCAGAGCATTTTATATATCGATGTTGTGAAGAAAAATAATGATCACAACTCGCTGGTGTGGTGGAAATTTGGAGTCAAAGCAAACCCTTCATTCACATCCTGGCTCCGCACTTACTACATATGTGACTTTGGGTGTCCCCGAACCTCCCTTTCTATTCATTGGGATTCAAGGCGATCCTACGTGTAAACTAGCCAGAAGGCAGTTGGTACTCAGTAGATACTGCCCTCTTCTTCTTTCCTGCACGGCTCCCTCCTTCCTCCCTCTGCCCACTCTTCCAAATAGATCATCGGGTCCTGTCCTGAGTTGTTGGTTTGATTCAGTCAGCTGCAGTTTGGGCCAGCCACCTGGCTTAGGCTTGACCAGTAAGAAGGGCTGTGGTGGCCAGAGGAGGGGGCATCAGGGCGTCCTTCTGTCCCCTCGCCCAGGAGCCTGTAGGACCCACCCTCAGTGAGGTAGCCGAGGCCACACAGGCCCCTGGGTGTCCCCAGTCACAGCTAGGGCAGCAGTGGAAAGTGGCGGAGGTCGGCTCCGGACTTGGATTTGAGGGTGGGGCAAAGGGCAGTCACAGTCCTGCCACGGGAAGGCCGGGTTGGTTGTGAGTCTCTGCTGTGTGGACAGAGAACTACTCCGGGTTGCGTGCCGTAAAGCCCACGGAAATGTGTGACGCGGGACCAGCCCCCACGCCTTGTAGCTGCGGAGATCTCTGTGTTTCTCCCTGCTGGGACTGACCTTGCTGTTTTCCAGGGAGTCCCCTGATGGCCCACGACCTTGGGGGGCCCCGGACCACTTCTCCCTCTGTGACCCAGTCAGCCAGCTGCAGGGAAGCTGTGCCCGATCCCGAGGTCAGGCGCCGCCCGTGGTGCGGCCGCGGCCCGTGGGCCCCAGCGTGTGGGGGAGGTGAGCCCGTGTGCCCAGCCTGGCAGACGTTTGTCCGGCGTTGCTTTACCGCGAACAGCGTTAGCCTCGGCACCACCGGTGCCATCCAGCTGCTCCCCCTCGTCCGTTCAGCCCCCTCTCCCTGTGCCCTCGCTCGTCCTGATGCTGGCACTGAGTTTCCAAGGTCACCATCTTCATTAGGAACGGAGTTATTCAAATGTGTGTTGCAGTTTCGTTAAACTGACAAAGCCCAGCTGCTTCAGGCCAGTCACCTATGAGTTCCCGTGTCTCTGTTTCCTAGTCTGTAAAACGGGGGAAAGAACCCCGTCCTGACAGCTCCGCACAGCACCTGTTACTGCACGTGTGCAGGAAGGATGCCGGCCGAATCTTGTACGTTGGGTGACGGCGCTTTGTGAGCCGGAGAAGCAGCATGCAAACACACACGTGTAAAAGCCACGGGAAGCCACTTTTATGGCCTTATAAATCCTTGCATGAAATGTGAGGTATAATTACTGCCACTTCGTCCTCCGGGAACAGCGAAGGCCGACCCCCAGCCGGGGGTCGCCGTCTCCCCCTCCCATGCCCTGGGCCCCCACATATGGAGAATTCTCCCAGCGACGTGGGGCACGGCCCACAGGGCCCAGCCAGGCTGAGTCGTCTCCTTGGGCAGACTTGGCATTGGCCCTGTGGCTCCGGAAGAGCCTGCCTCTGCCCCCTCCCCGGGTCCTCGGGTGGGAGCGTCTCCCAGAGTCCTCTGCACACCCTCTGGCAAGGGCGATTTTCCCTGGTGAGAATCCACAGTCTGGTGGGAAGAGCAGCAGGCGCAGAGTCCTGCCTCGTGTGACCTCGTTGGAGTGACCACAGTTCCTGGAATCCAGGCCCTGAGAATCCTGCATCCTGCTTCTGGGTGCCCCAGAGCCGTGGGGCCTAAGGGGGCCTGGGGGACCTGCTTCGGGGGTATGGGGGGGAGAGAGAGGGCGCGCGCGCACAGATGACTGCCATGGGCCAAAGTCGTCCAGGTCGGAAGGCAGCTTTGAGGACACAGAGTCTGTCCCCAGATCAGCTGCCTGACTGTGGGCAGTCTTCCTACCACATGCACTGTTCTTCCTCTGCTCTGGCACTTGGGGCCGCAGGAGCCCCTTCCTTTGAAGGCAGTCCCTTCTGGCCACACAGTGTGACTATTTCAGAGCTCGTCCTTAGAATCCACCAAGCGGTCCGGGTCTTGTGCCTTCTGCTCGCTGGTCCCGGTTCTGCATTTTGGGCACAGGGACATGGGCTGTCTGCCCACCGGAGGCCTCCCCTCTGGGCATCCGGCCCCTCTGGTTCCTCTAATGCGCCCTGGTCGATGTCATTTTGTTTCTCCATGAGACTCGTCTATTCCTGGGCTGTTGGGCCCTCTCAGTGGGGTGGCCGGGACTGAGAGGACAGTAGAGATGGGGGTCTAGTGTCAGGACCCTGTGGACCGGGGGCTGCTTACTCTGGGCCTCACGCTCCCCATCTGTAAATGGAGGAGATTGGACAAAATAATCTCTTAAGTCCCTGAAGCGTTAACAATCTAAATCTAGGAATCTCTAGGGACAACTGTGCTGTCTGAGCCGACTCCCTGGAAAGACCTTCTGGCCAGAAGGGGCTGGGAGATTAAAGAGTCTCTCTGACTGTCAGCTGTTGGCTCATAACTTCTGGAGCAAGTGGGGAGGGGCCGTGGAGGTCGGAAGGGGACTGCTCCTTCCTGGGTCTCACAGGTTTCTGGTTGTCGGTTGCAGGAAGTCTGTACTGAGAATCTTTAAAAAAAAACAAAAACAAAACCGGAGCCCAAAACGTAGGTTTCTGTTGGAGAGGCTGAGTACCTGGGTGCTTGGAGCTGGCTGCTCCCTGGGGTGGGGTGGGGATGGGTCTGCTCCCCTAGGGAAATCTGGAGCTGGAGGGCTTTGGGGTGATCTTCAGGACCGGGTAGGACGGCTGGGATCTGGCCGTGGGAGTGGGGGCTGCACTAGGGAGCAAGTGCTAGAAGCCGAGGACAATCCCGTCAGTAAGAAACGTGGACCCCAGAGTGCCCTCCTTCACCAGAAAAGCCCCCTCCGGGGATGTGCACGCCCTGGAGGAGGTCTGAGTCTAGAGTGTGTGACGCTGCGGCCTGGAAGGGAGGGAGGCCTGCGTTTGGCATGCAGGTCTGCCGCTGTTAGCGTGTGAAACAGGACACAGCTTGACCTAACGCCCCGCTTTCTCCTCTGTAGGATGGGGGGTTGTGCAGTAGCGGAGTCAGAGGTTGTTGTACAGGTTAAGTGAGCAACACCACAAGGGGTGGGCCTCTCAGGGCCTGGCACCGCGTGAATGCTAAACACGACGTGCCAGCCTGGGTGCCGGTGGACATGGCGGTGGAGCAGGCAGGCCAGTGTTGGGAGAAAGCCACGGACAGGGGGCCGGGGGCTTGGGCCTGGCTGTCCCGGGGCAGCTACCAGCTCTGGTCGCCGGTAAGTGCTCCGACGCCATCCAGGGACACCCGGCCTCCCCTGCCCCACGGTCTAGACCCAGACGGCGCCTCGGGTTTGAACACACCAGAGGCGGGTTTCCTGACGAAGGCGCTGGCCCCTGTCTCGCTGGTCCAGATCTGGGTTTTGGATGGACATGGTGGTCACGTTGAAGTCCCGCTGGTTGGTCTCTGGGCCCGGGCTTTCCAACTGTGGGGCCAGAGCAATCAGAGTGCGGGCACATCCTGGGTCTCGTGTGGAGGCCCCTCCGTGTGCAAATGCAGTGCAACAAGGAAGCCGGGAGGTTAACCTCAGACTCACCTGCGCCGACAACTGCGCAGGCCTGGGGGCCGAGCGCGCGGCTGTTTCGACGCTTTACTGTTATTGATCACACGACTAGTATCTTCTGGACTCGATCACCAAATTGAGTTAATTGATGCGGTGCTAAGGTCCTGTCAGCCGAGCCCCTGAACACTGCCTGGTGTCGGAAGCGGTGACGGGAAGGCCGGTGGGGCAGAACGTCCTCGTCACCGGGGAGGGTCCCTGAGGGGTAGACAGAGGGCGCCTGCAGCAGAGGCCGGTTCCCGGCCCCGTGACGGGCTTGGCGAGCCTCTTGCCGGAGGATCTGTATCTTAACCAGACTCCCCAGCGGATTCCGCGTCGGACCACCCAGGGGCTGGGCCGGGCCGTGGCAGAGGTAGTGCTGTGCGTGAGAGTAGGAATCTGTGCTTGGATGCTTATTCTGCACATGCTGCCCGCCTGTTCTGACGATACTTAGAACAAGAGCAACGAATACCTAGGCCGTGCCAGGCCCTAATGTGTACCGGAAACTGTCATTTATAGGAACTCATCCAGCCTAACAACCCTTGAGGTCACCCCCATTTTATGGATGGGGAAACTAAGGCACGGAGAGGTGAGGTCATCTTGCCTGAGGTTACATTGCTTGTGAGCGGCAGAGCAGGGATTCAAACCTGGGGGGCCCAGCCCCCCGAGTCCGGGTGCTAAGTGCCCAGCGCTGTGCTGGGCTCAGGGGATAGAGTGGTGAACAAGACAGGGAGCTCAGGGCCCTGCAGGGGAACCCTCCCACCCCCTCCCGCCCCTGCCGTCCCGGGGACCCACTGCTTTCCCCCACCCACACTCGCTGTGCCCGGGCGTGGACACCCCTGGAAGCCTCCTGCCCGTCTCCGGGGGGCGCTTACGCGTCCAGGCTGGCAGATGCTCCTGGATGGAAAGTCCAGTGAATGAGATGAGTAAACATTGTAAAGAAAGAGAAATGACTCACTTCTCCCAGTGGAGGTGGCGAGGTGTTAAGATTTCAGTCCCCTTGGGTTGTCATTTCTGATGACTAGAGACGGTCACATGGGGATAATTCCGCCTACACCTGGGGACACGCCTCGCCTGGCCAGACCCCCGCCCCAGCCCGGCCAGGAGGGTGGGCCCATGGGTGGCAAACACATGGGTGTCGAGTTTCCTTCCCTGAACTAATCCCGAGGGCCAGACGGCGGCGGGAGGGGGGGCAGCGCCCCGAGAGCTGATGTGATGGATATTGAGACTTCAGTGGCGACCCTGGGGGCAGCCCAAATGCCGGGGGGCGATTTCTGGTTTAAAAATATTGCGGTGCTATTTCTACACGTCTAATCTCCTGGCGATTTGGAGTCTGTTTTCTGAAACATGGCATCGGGGTGCCGCTCCCTGTTAAACGGCGGAGGAGATTAAATGGGTTTAAGTCTGGGCGTCTGTCACATCACGGCCGGGCCCATAACTTCCATTTTCTATTAAAAATCCATTTCCCCCTTTGACCAGATGAAGCTTTGCCCCTGATCTGGACGTGCCTCCCTCTGTATTGATGAAGTGCTCCCCTCCGCCTGCTCTGTCTGTAAATGTGTCTGGTTCTTCCAGCGGAGGTGGGGGCCAGGGTTCCCCGAGACTCAAGGGGAAGCAGGAGTTTCTTGCGTGAGGACTGGCTTCCAGAGAGGGGGGAGGGCCTCTCAAGGCCGCAAACTTTGACCTCTTTTTCTCAGCGCTCTGACAGAAAAAACGCAGGCTTGGGACCGGACAGGCCTGGACCGGATGTTGGCTCTGCCCCTCCAGGCCGAGCAGTCTCTCCAGGAGCCTCTCTCCTCCCCTGTAAACCGAGACAGGACCACCTTGTGCCTTTGTGTGAGGATTAACTGAGAGAAGGCCCTGGAGGCTGGGAGCCGGCCTGGCACACAGCAGGTGCTCAATCAATGCTAGTCTCCTTGCTTTTGAGGACTTGCACCATTAGCTGAGCCATTAAGCCTTCAGCAAAATAAGTGTAAGGTCAAAATGGAATTGGGCACAGGGCTACGAGAACTTGCATGAACTCCATCGCCGGGCCCGCAGACCTCCCCGAGGGCCAGTTTGCCGCTCCGGCCGTTTCTGCCCCTGCTCCCCAGCACCCCTGCCCGGCAGGTGTCTGCGGGGCCCCCAAACGTGCTGCCCCACTGCCCACAGGGGCACCGCCCAGGCGGGCCTGGGTTCCCGGAGCGCCTTCACTGAGATCTTTCTTAGTGGCCCAGCTCGAGCCCCTCCCGAAGCTGTCTCCGCTGCTGTGTGACTCACATGTCCCCTCAGGGGGCTCTCCTCTGACTGGCACTTCCTTCGGACACTGCCCTGCGCTGCGCTCAGGTTCACGCCTTCTTGTTCTCCGTCTCCCTTACCAGCTCCTGGAAGGGGACGCTGTTCTCCCCGGTCTCTGGGGTCTCCGGCCCACAACTGTGCTTCTGCCGAACATGTGGCCGGTGCTCCTGAAGGCGCAAGACTCTCCTGGTCCTCAGGTCAGGGGGGACCCGGGGAAGGAGAGCCTGGAAGGGTGCCGGAGTCGGCTGAGGGTCTCGGATTCTGCAGGGCTGCAGAGTGGCGCTGGGCCCTGGGCACCCCGGCAGCCCCGCAGGCCCCCTGGATCCCTCGGGGGAGGGGAGGGTCGCCGGACCGTCCCTCCTTCACACAATCCTCTTTGTGGGGAACCAAGCACGCCGGCATTCTGGGTGCTGCAGTCCCGGAGGGCGGGTCAGATGGTTACGAGGACACAGAGGCTCCGAAGGCCCGTGGTCGGGCCTGGGGAGCCACAGCAGGTCGGGTGAGTCCCGGGACGGAAGGCAGCGCGCCCGGCTCCTGGCGCGGCTCTGTTTAGCCACGCCTCTCTCCTCGCAGTGCTTGCTGATGTTTTGTCCCTGCTCTGAAGGTTCGAACCCACCATCGAGGCCGTGCCAGACCCCATTCGGTTGGAGCCAGACCCTTGCTGAACCCCTTTTATGGCTGGGTGGCCGAATGTACCCACTGCTGCCTCAGCCACTCCCAGGGGCCCCGTGCCAGCCTTCACATGGGCACATGGCAGAGGTTTGAGATACTTGGTGGTCAGTGCCTCAGTTTCCCCTTTGTCGATTTGCTCACTGCTTGGCAGCTGCGGTGAGGCTAAATTAATGTTTACCAGAGGGCTTCTGCATTCTGGGCTGACAGGTGCCTTGTGATGGTAAAGTATGAGTCCGACGTAAGTGCAAAATGCTATTGTTTTACACCCGAGGGTGATGTTTTATAACGGCAATGCACTGTCAGAGCCGTAAGCAGAAATGAATGGTTTGTCTCCTCCTCCCCAGCCCCCCCAGACTCAGAAGACAGCAGCTCACGTCCCGGGGCAGGAGAAATATGAGGCTACTCACCTTTTGCTATAAATCTGCCGTTTCATCAGCCCTGACAGGTGGCTGGGCAATCCCAGTCAATTCATCAATTAAATCTACCCATTTCTAGTGGCTGAGAACCCCGTGCCCTTGGCTCTGGCAGGATCCAAGGCTCAGGGTGCGGCCAGGCTGCTCTTCTTGGGCCCGGGGCTCCTGGTGGTTCTGGAGGAGGCGGTCTCGCAGGTGGGGCGTGGGATGGACCTCCAGCCAGGAGGGAGGGAGGCGGGGCTGTGTTGGGGTGGGGCGTACCCAGCCGAGAAAGCCCGATTTGCTGGTTGGCCTGCACCTTGGTTCACACGCTGGAGCAGTTCTAGCCCCCGGGCCAAAGTCAGGCAGCTTACATTGTATCACTTTGGAGAAGTTAGTTAACTTTGCGTCTTTTTTTTTTTTTATGTCTTATTTATTTTTGAGAGAGGGAGACAACATGAGCAGGGGAGGGGCAGAGAGAGAGGGAGACACAGGATCCGAAGCAGGCTCCAGGCCCCGAGCTGTCAGCAGAGAGCCCGACGCGGGGCTCGAACCCACGAACTGTGAGATCATGGGTTCTGAGCTGAAGCCGGACGCTCAACCTGACTGAGCCGGCCAGGTGCCCGTTAACTTTGAGTCTTAATCTCCTTATCTGTGAGATCAAAATAACAATAAGGCCATCTCCCAGGGAGTCCTGCCGATTCCGGGAGATAAGGTCTGTAATGGGTCCAGCTCTGATGTCGAAGCTCTTACAGTTGTGGTGGTAGATGACAATGACGAGGGAGGCTAGGCTACGTCACAGACACGTTCTCTCCCTGTTCCTCGAATCCGCTGATTCCCGAGCTCCTCTCGGCCGGGAGTCTTCCTCAGCTTCCCCTGTCCATTTGTCAGGCACAATGTAGAGCCTTCCTGTACCTGGATGGATCCCGGCTCCCCACATCCATAAAGCTGCCGTGGAGCGGATGTCTGACTAACGAGGTTGTCTGCGGAAGTATCCAGAACTCTCGGGTGATCTGCCTGCTCCCACAGGCTAAGCGTTGTCTGAAGGGCTGAGTCCCACAGGGGCTCCTCCCCGGAGGAGTGTGAGCGGGTGTGGGTGTGTGCGGGTGTGAGCGTGTGTGTGTGTGTGTGTGTGTGTGTGTGTGTGTGTGTGTGTGTGCAGGTGCACAGCTGTGTCCTGTTCTTGGTCAACTAGATGCGGACGTCGGGGCCGGGTGGCGATGGAGGCAGGCGAGGGCCCGCTCTCTGTCACTGCAGCACTTACACCGGCTAGCGGTTCAGAAGTCAGGCTCTGGGCCCGGTCTGCCTGGTCCGCCTCCCACAGCCCCCCTCGCCGGTCGTGTGGCCAGGGGCTCTGCTCCCTCCGCGCCTCGGTCTCCTCATCTGTGAACTCGGCGGACAGGGCCACGTACCGCACGGGGTTGTTGGCAGGTTGGGAGAGGCCGTAGAACCAACGTGCTTACGACAGCGCCCTGCAGCGGAAGGCGCTTCACAAATGTTTGTTGAATGAATCCCAGAAGGTGAGTGGGCTCGGGGGCGGGGAGCCTCGCAAACTCAGGGCCGAAGAGACGCCCTCCTAGGCCTTCGTTGCTGACCCGTGATTGTGGAGGCTCCTCCGCCGCCGCGAGAGAGGCAGGTGTCTGAGCGTCGGAAAGGCCTTAGAAGATGGGCCCCTCCCCCGGAGCAGGCTTGCTCAGTCCCCAGCACCGGGATTGTCCCCAGGGGAGGCGGGGGGGGGGGGGGGGGGGGGGGGGGGGGGGGGGGGCGAGGGAGCGGTGGTGTCGCTCCCTCCCCAGGAGCCTTTCAGCCGCGAACGGCGCCGGGCCTGGTGGGGACAGCGAATGCATTTGCTGCTGGGGGTGCCCCCCGCGCCCCGGCAAGGGGCTCACGGGTGTGTTTTCCGGCCCCGCTGCTAACGGCTTCATCACGGCCTCTGATGGGATGAGGCGAGTTGCTCTGACCAATGAAGCTTAATGGCCTCCCTCGCCGAGCGGCCCGGTGCACGCTCCCTGGAGGCTCCGCCAGAGTGAAGCCGAGAATATTAATACAGGCTGGATGCGGGGCCCCTCCTCCTCATAAAGTTGTGGAAATTGAGGTCAAGTTAGGTCCCCTGCAGCCTTCCTTAAATAAGCCGGTGCGTGGTCCGTTTGCTCCCTGATCTTCCTGGTGCAGAGCGAGGGGCTTCCGGCCCGGGGCCTGGGGCCTGGGGCCTGGGGCCGGGCTCTCTTCTTCTTCTTCTTCTTCTTCTGGGTTCAGAGGTCGCCCTCCTTAGGGGGCAGGCTGCTCAGCCCAGCGTCCAGGGCTGCGCCCCACGGGGCAGGAAGGGCTGAGGCCCACGCGGTGCGGTGTGCGCGTGGGGGACCCCTGTGCGGTCGGGCAGCCCTGCCCCAGGCGGGCAGCTGTGCTCCTGGGCACGTCTCCCCGTGATGGAGTGCTGGGCAGCAACACGGCGGCTGCGCCGGAGGTCTCTGCGGCCCCGTCCGCCCACCCCCACCCCATTTTATAAGCCACGGAGCGAAGGACAGAGAAGGGGAGCGTCCCCGCAGTCGGCCAGGGTCCGGCTGAGAAGTCGGGTGGGCAGGGCACCTGGGGGGCTCAGTCGGTTGAGCGTCTGACTTCGGCTCAGGTCATGATCTCACGGTCTGTGGGTTCCAGCCCCGCGTCGGGCTCTGTGCTGACAGCTCAGAGCCTGGAGCTGCTTTGGATTCTGTGTCTGCCTCTCTCCCTGCCCCTCCCCTGCTTGTGCTCTGTGTCTCTCTTTCTCTCTCTCTCAAAAATAAACAAACATTTAAAAAAACTAAAAAGGGAATGATAAAACACAGGCAACCTCTCAGGGTTGTGCAAATGAACTTAGCAGATGCCTGTCTAGCGTATAGGAGGCGCTCAACGAACATCCACTGACGCCATTTCAGTATTTCTCCTAATGTGTGGTTGCCAGTCGCGGATCATGGCTTCAGACCCTGCGGCCGGCGGAGTGGCGCCCAGTCCCCTCTCCGTGGGTTTGGCTTGGTATGGAGGGCGAGGTGTTGTAACTGTCGCTGTTCATGTGCTGGGCTAGAAGCTTCTGTGGGGCGGGAAGCGCCTCACCCCTGCCTGTGCCGGTTCCTGGGGTGAAGTCAGAGCTCAGGAAGCACCTCCCGAACGGCCGGCGCTTGAGCTCTGAGTGGGCGCGGGCGCTGGGCTCTGGCGTGTGGGCGGTGAGCCCTGGACGCCGCTAACCCGGCCTCTCCCCTGCCTTCCCTGCAGCTCGCCCCGAGGATGTCGGCTCCAGCCTCTACTTTGTAAATGACTCCCTGCAGCAGGTGACCTTCTCCAGCTCCGTGGGCGTGGTGGTGCCCTGCCCGGCTGCGGGCTCCCCCAGTGCAGCCCTTCGATGGTACCTGGCCACGGGGGACGACATCTACGACGTGCCGCACATCCGGCACGTCCACGCCAACGGCACGCTGCAGCTCTACCCCTTCTCCCCCTCCGCCTTCAATAGCTTCATCCACGACAATGACTACTTCTGCACCGCGGAGAACGCGGCCGGCAAGATCCGCAGCCCCAACATCCGCGTCAAAGCAGGTAGGTGACCCCTGCCTCCTGCCGGGGAGCCCCGTCCCAAGGGGGGTGACGGGGGGGGGGCGGTGCGTGGAAAAGTCCGTCTCTCAAGGAAGGTTTTCCAGTTCCTTGGAACCTTAGCTCCTTGCTGGGCGGGTGTCCCTAGGCGGTGGGGACACCTTTCTGAGCGGAGCCGATGCCAGCACTTGCCCGTTCGTCACTACGTGTGATGGCGCGTTGAGATGGTGCTCGTTTATTTTTAAAAAAATTTTTATAACGTTTATTTATTTTTGAGAGAGAGGTGGACAGAGCATGAGCAGGGGAGGGGCAGAGAGAGAGGGAGACCCAGAATCCCAAGCAGGTTCCAGGCTCCGAGCTGGCCGCACAGAGCCCGACGCGGGTCCCCAACTCACAGACTGTGAGATCATGACCTGAGCCGAAGTGGGACGCTTAACCGCCTGAGCCTCCCAGGCGCCCCTCAGCTGTTCTCTTTAAAGAAAACAGAAAATCTCATTCCTGGGGTGAGGTCAGGAGGCGAGGAAAGGGCTTCGATGGAAATACTCTTAATTAGGACGTCAGGATACTCTGGTGTGTTACAACCGTTGTCAGGTGGGCTCCAAGCAGTAATAAAGCGCTGACGTTTGGGGACTGATTTTCTTAGAAGGCTGTGTGGGTGGGAGAGGACAGGTCAGGTTCTAGCCCCTTGTGACGGCACCGGCCTTGGGTGCACCGTCTTTCCTGCTGACTGTGTTGGGCAGAGAAGAGTACATTCGGGGCAAGACCTCCCAACCTGCAGCCAGGGTCCTGCAAAATCTCTGATTCCAGGATCCCTCTGCTGCAGGCGTGCCTCTCGCAGGCCCAAGGTTCCACGTAGCTGGGAACAGGTGTCTGCAGGGGTGAGGTGGGGAGGGCGCTCTTCGTCAAAGAGCTGGTCTTCATCCAGCCTGTTTGGTTGGGGGTGGATGTGAGCTCTCAGAGCCCAGGACCGGGCCCAGGGTCTCCCTCCTGGAGCTCCCTGCGCAGTGGGTCCTTTGCGCTGTGCCCCAGCACCGTCGGCTGCTGGGCCGGAGCCCTGAGGCCGGGCTTTGGTGCAGTTCTGGCCTCCACAGCCTAGAGGATTGGGGTAAGAGAAAGCAATGTCCTGTTATTTCCTGTGATGTGCCTGTCACTGGGTTAGGATGCAGTTTTCACAATAATCCTAAAAAGCATGTTTTTTACACAAACGAGGGACTAAGACAAGGAGAGGTTAAGTGGCTTGTCCACGGGCACATGGCCAGTGAGTCAGAGATGTTAGCGATCATGATAAATGGTGTTTTTGCAGCGCTTTCCTGGGCCAGGCTTTCTGCACGCCGCTATTCTCATCGTTGTGACTTCCTTTTACAAGTGAGGAAACTGAGGCTCCAGAAGGTTTAGCAGCTCTTGTGCAGAGCCCACAGCAGCGCCACGGAGGAGGCAGGCCTGCGTGCCCCCGAGCCTGGCCCCGCTGCCTCCCCGGGGTCTCCCGGGCCGAGTGCACCCGAAGCCCAGCTCTGTCCGCTCTGCCGCTCTGCCTCCCTCGGGGTCGGCTCCCCTCAGGGCCCTGGGCGGCACCCTGCCCCCGGCCGCCTCCACCTCTCCTCCACCTCGGCAACTCTCTCTTTGGCACAGTCCCAACAGGGAGGCAGGGAAAGAATGAAGGCGGGGGGGGGGGGGTTGCGGGCAGGGCTGACTGGAGACACGGCCAATTAAGCGGCTCTTGATGAAGCCAGAGGGGCTGCAGGTGCACAGCCAGAGGGGCTGCGGGGGCCTGAGCGTCACCCTGGCAACCGTGGCAGGGAGAGCAGGAGGGCGCGCTGCCCAGGTGCCTGCTGCAGGACAAGGTCGGCAGGCAGCGGGGGTCTGGCCGCGCCAGCTCTGCCTGGCAGAGAAGGGTGGGAGGGGGGACTGATCCCCTGGACAGGCCGAGCAGGGAGGGCAAGGCAGGGGCAGCGCCCCTCGGCCCGCCCCCAGGGCTGAGCCCGCCCACCCGTGGGACCTGATGTGCGTAGAGGCTGCAGGGGACAGCGCCCCAGGAACCAGCCCCGGGGCTGGGGCAGGAGGTCCCTGCTGCCCACCGTGGGGAAGGAACACGGAGTTCGGGAGACAGGACCCGGCCTGGCAGTCAGACTGTAGCATGTGAGGAGGGAGAAGGCCGGAGGCCTTCTCTGCTTCGGAGGACCTTAGAGGCCGTCGACATTTCAGATGTCCTCTTCCGCTGTCCTCATCGACCACCAGGCCCTTCCAGAACGTTTGGTGCGCGAGCTGCATTTCCCCAGGCCGCCTTCCTCCCTGACGTGGCCCAGAGGTCTGCTGTCAGATTGTGTGGCCCAGCTTTTATTTTTGCAAGGTGTGGTCGCCACCTGGGCCCGGGAATCAGGCAGGAAATCGCGTGTGGTTTGCTTAGAGGGATTCTAGGGCCCTCAGGCCTCTCACCCTAGTGGTTGTCAGCCCGCCCTGCAATCGGACAGGTTGGACCTGGAAGCCCGGCTGTCCCCGCGGAGCAGAGAGGAAGCGGTCAGGCGGGAGGCAGATGAGGCAGGAACATCCGGGTGGTTAAATGGGAGGTGGGGGACGGGGTGGGGGAGGGGGAGGCCTGGGGTGCTGGGGGGGCCGAGCCGGCTCCCTGTTCCCTTCTCGGGCCCCACCACGTCCCAGCCTTGTGACCCCCCCCCCCCCGTCTCTCTGCAGTTTTCAGGGAGCCCTACACCGTGCGGGTGGAGGACCAAAGGTCGATGCGTGGAAACGTGGCCGTCTTCAAGTGCCTCATCCCCTCCTCAGTGCAGGAGTACGTCAGCGTCGTGTCCTGGGAGAAGGACACGGTGTCCATCATCCCAGGTAGGCGGGCAGGGGCGCCGCGGGGCGGGGGGGGGGCGCCGCAGCCGGGGTGCTGAGTTGGTCGTTTTGCTGAGACCTGGCGGTTGCTTCTGGTCGCTGACGGGCTGCTGTTCTGCGGATGCTTTGGCCGAACAAGCATCTCCGCTGTCGGCTCGCTGCGTCTCCCGAGAGCCAGCGGCCCCTCTGCCGTCCGACACGGGGTGCGTCCTACCCCCCCCGAAAGGCTGGGGGGTGAGGCTGTGGACCGGGCGGCCGGGAGGCTGGCTGTGGTCGGCGTCCCGCATGGAACGGCCACGCAATGAGCGCCGGGTCCTGGGGGGACCGGACTCGGGGTCACATGCACACGGGACTTGTTTTCACGACTCGGCTAGAGACCGCGTTCGGATTCTCCCTGGGCTCAGCCCGTGCCGGGCGCTGGGAGGAGAGGCTAACACCACGGCCTAGGTGCACCTGGTTAGAGCCGCCAGGACGGCGTGCCGACTCGTTGTTGGCGCCTGTCCCCCGCGTGTCCTGCTGTCCCTTCAACAGGAAATCCGGCCTGGAACCCCCAAGAGAGGACCTCAGGTCCTCAAAGCACCTCCGGGCCTCCGGGTACAGAAGCGTGGTCTCCCCTCACCCCTGCACTGCAAGGGGCCGCTGCCTTCATCCTGCACGTTGCCCACGATCTCCTGCCCCTTCCTCCTTTCTCGGCGGAGGACCTTGTCTTGTCCTTTCTGTGAAATGGAGGGAGCTGACCGGGAGCTGGGCGCCCCTGCCGCCTGGATGTCTCGCCGGTGGCCGTCGGAAGTGACTCTAGGCGCGGGTTTGCGGGCTGGTCAGGGAAGGCCGACTTCGGGGCAGGGAAGCTGTGAGGCGGGTGGGAGAGTCCCTCAGAGGAGACCCCAGCGCTCGGGACCAGCCCCAGATCGGCGTCGCGGCGGCGGAGCCGGCGCACCGGGTTTTAAGGCTCCTCACGGGGTCCCGGTGGTCCCGGCCCAGTGAGGAGAGCCGGTCTCAGGCCTGCGTGCAGCCAACATGGCGGGACATTCTTCCCGAGACAGGGATTTGTGTTCTGCTCCTGGTGCTGCGTGCGTCTCTCGGCTGCGAGCAGATGGCCAGGCCGTTTTCTTCCCGGCTTCAGAGCCTGTCGCGGGAGGGAACCCGAGTCTCCTTGAAGACGGCTGCCTTCCTGCCTTTTGTAAAGCCACCAGCTAATAGGAGAGGCTGGCTGGGTGTTCTTGCCGGGGGAGAGGGCCTCTGAGGACAGGGAACAAAGAAACAGGACACACACGAGTGCAGATCCGGGGACGGGGTGGGACTGGGGGCTGCTCAGTGGGTGCAGCTGGATCTGTGACGGCGGTGCGGCGCCCCCGGGTCTGGGACTGAGTTCAGGGCTCTTGCATCCGCTGCTCAAGACCCAGAGCCACGGGGCAGGCAGGGGCAGCCGGCTGCTGGAGGGCCTGGGCACGTCCCTGGGGGAAGCCCGAGGAACCACCGGATGTCCCATTTATCCCAGAGTCCGATGCAGCTTGTTTTACACACTCGTGCTTAGGGGCTAAGCGTTACCGTCACTAAGATGATGCCAGCTGTCAGTGTTATTGAATAGTACCCGTGACTGTGGTTTGGGTGCTACCGTGTGCCAGGCCGGGGCCCAGCAACTTCTCATAAAGAGTCTGTAAGTGTGCTTTTCCTCCGCGTCACAGACCAGGACACAGGCGTCCAGTGACTCTGGCTAAGGCGTCCGGGACCCCGCACGGGCCGCCTCCCGGCACACAGGCGTGTGCGCAGCGGGGTTCTCTGAGAACACCGGGGCGTCCGCGTGAGCCGCAGGCGGGCAGCCCCACGGAGGGGAGGCAGTCCTGGTGGATTTTAGGGAAGGCTCCGTGGAGCCGGGGACGGCGGCGAAGAGCCGGGAGCTGGGGACCAGACCCCCTGGCTTGAGACTCACCCCACGGTCTAACCAGCGGGGTGAGTCCTCTGCCCCGCCGTGCCTCCGTTTCCCCAACTGTAATAGAAAGATGGTCGCTCTACTTCACAGCGTTTAAGAAGGTGGTGTTCGTAAAAGGTTCCAAACGCTGCCTGGCCCGGGGGACAGCGGGCTGTGATGTGAGGCCAGGTGGGAGGAGCCCCGTGCCCGAGTCTCCCAGGGTGTGGACCGGACTGGCCTCTGCCACGTCGCCGCGCAGACGCAGGGAAGTGCCTGCTGAGTGCTCCGCAGGAGCGAGAATGGGGCTGGGAGGGTTGTGAGGGCTGTGGGCACAGTGTGGGGATCAGGGGCATGGCAGTGGGTGGGGTCGGCGGACAGGCTGACAGCCAGCGCGGACGGACGGACGGACGGGAGAGCGGGGAGGTTGCCTGACTCCTCCCAGGAGGGTGGGGGGGCAGTGAGCCCCTGTAGTCCCGGCTCCGGGGCCATCTTTGATGTCAAGGCAGGGCTGGGGGCCCCAAAGGGCATAATTACCGGGGAAGGGGCTGGGTCCTAATCTGCAGGGCTCTGTTAACTTCGGGTCTGGAGCGCCTCTTTCTTTCCCTTAGCCTTGGGGAATTGTCCTCCCCTGCCCAGCCCTCAGGCACCATCCATAATCATTCTAGATCCTTCTACAGCTATGTGTTAGATCCAGGGACAGACTTTCCAAAGCACACAAATCCAGCTAACACGCTCCCAGAGGAATCCCCGAGAACCCGAGACTGGAGTTTGCTGCTCTTAGACGAGAGGCCAGAACTTGGGCTGACAGGCTACGTGCTTTAGTTTTGAAAAATGCAAATTGTTCATTGTTTTGCTTTTCCATAAAAACAGGATTATCCGCCATCCACACTCTGTACCCAGTGTGTGTGTGTGTGTGTGTGTGTTTGTCTGGGAGGTCGGATATCAGCCTCTCATGGTGGGAGAAGATTTAATGATCAGGTTACCGTGAGGTTAGGGGAGGACCCAGGAGCCCCTTACCACCCCCCCCCCCCCATGCTGTAGAGTAGGCTTCTGGAACAGAGAGAACTGTGTTGACTTTGATCTGGACCCTCTGCAGACCACAGGCCCAACAGAAGCAGGTGCTGAGAGCAGCAGGAGGGACGGGAAGCCTGATGTGGGTCACTCAGGGCCCCGGGGGACCTCTCCTTAGGAGACCAGCAGCGGCCCTGCGAGGAGGGGGCGTGAGGGGTGGTGCAGGCCCTGCTAATAAAGCGTTTGCCCTTAGCCCCTCTCTCTGAGGCAGTTTGGAAGGAATTCAGGGCTTGGTGGCTGAACAGGCTCCATGAGTCGGGTGTTTGCTCACAGGTCAGCCTTCCCAGCTGTCCAGGGGTCAGGCCGGGGGAGGTGGGGAGGTGAGTCTCCGGGAGCCAAAATCTCAGCAGCGAGTAGTTTTACCTGTAGTTTTCCTGGTTAGAGGCCGGAGAGACCAAGATGCAAGCTTTCTGCAAAACGCTACTCCCCCAGAACTACCCACTGCACCCCTGCCCTCTCCCTCCTCCAAGCTGTCATCTCCCCTCCCCTGCATTTGAAGACATAAGGACACAGAGCCTCGCACCTATGATGTGGGACTCCTACCCTTTACTCCTCTCCTGGGGGCCTTGGTCTTGAGCAGAACTACTCTCCGGAGTGAGTGGGGTGGGGGGTAAGGGGGCAAAGCGCTGTGCACAAACATAAATAAAAATTAAGGCCTCCAGTGGAGCTGAGATGTGGCTTAATTTCCCATCTGCATGATCACCATTACAATGCATGTTATTGGATATAAAGATAAATCCGGCCCTGTTCCTAATAGCTTTTAATTTCCACCAGACCTGATTATATCGATGCGGGCTCCTTGTGGGAGTTTCCCAGCATGCTCTTCACCAGCACGCCGACTGGCTGTCTTGGCCCCAGAGGGGGGTTTTGGACACCACTCAGTTGCGGGCCAGATGTGTCCGCCGGTGCCTCAGAAGACCAGCCTGGATCGGCTCCCTGGTCGATGGGGACGGGGCTGCGAACGCCGGGTTGTGGGTTGTCGCCAGGCCCCGGGTGGGCTGGGAGCCCTGCGTGTTGGTGGGGGGGGGGGCAGGGGCGGTGGTTCTCTCTCCCTGCGGCGGGAGGGCGGCTGCGCACCTTCTCCGGCTCTTTGTCCTCAGGGCCCTCTGCGCCTGTCACAGCATAATAGTAATGGTATTAACGATGACATTTATCGTACATTGAGACCTAAGTTATCTCTAATCCTCGCAACAACCCTTCAAGAGATAACGTTTTTGGTTTGGTTTGGTTTTTCTTCTAATTTTATAAACGAGGACATTGAAGCCCAGGGAAAGGAAGCGATTTACCCAAGGCCACACAGCTAACGAAGGCTGTAACCTGGGTTTGAACTGGGGTCCTCTTGGGCCCTCTGCCTCCTGCGGCCTCTGCAGGGCAGGCTTCTCACTAAGAATGGACTGTCCTTGGGGCACCTGGGGGGCTCAGTCGGTTCAGGGTCTGACTCTGGATTTCAGCTCAGGTCATGATCTCACGGTTCGTGAGTTTGAGCCCCGAGTCGGGCTCTGCGCTGACAGTGTGGAGCCTGCTTGGGATTCTCTCTCTCCCCTTCTCGTTGCCCCTCCCCTGCTCACTTGCTCACTCTCTAAGTAAATAAGCTTTTCTAAAAAATGGACTGTCCTCAGGTTTTCTCACGGGAGGAGGGCCTGTCCCTGTCTCCTGCACTTGCCTAGGGACAGAAATGTGTCACCAGCCTTTCTACCGACCTCTGGCTGTGTGCTCAGTGACCAGAGGCTCTGGCCTTTCTGAAGGGCAGCAGATCTCCAGCTGAAGGACCCGTGAACAAAACGGCCATTCTAACAGCAAGGCCTTTTTGGCCACTGTCTCTGTTCCTGGCCTGGTGGGCACACAAGGACCGTCCTGATCTAGGGGTTTGGGATTCAGTTCATGCCGTCAGCTATGATGGACAGGGGTGGATAATCTCCGCACAGCAAACGGTCACACACGATCTGGGTTCGCTTTGGAATACAGATTCGACTTATGAATTGCCTTTTGCTCAGGCTGATACCAAGACTACCTCGGACCCCAAATGTCTACACCGACTTGGATGGGGGTGGAGCGGGCAAGAGAGAGCTGGGCTGTGCCTGGAAACCAGTCTGGAAGCCTGTGGACCATGAACGGATGGGGTCACGGAGCGTCAGCGCTGGCCGGGCCCCGGGGGTCAGCCCCCGCTCCCCAATGAGCTCCCGGCCCCTTCACCCCGTCTCCCCTGACATTCTCAGGGCCCGTGAGGGGTTTTGTGTTTACTATCAGACATCCCTTCTGCTTGGTGTGTCTAAAACCTACCCATCTTTCAAAGTCTGGTTCAAATACCACTTTTTCCATGATGTCTTTCCCAATTTCTGCAAAGAAACCTCACCCCGATTCACCTTCTTTGAGGGACCGTTTTGTCACTCCCTCCGGACTTTGTCGGTTCCTCACTCAAGGCGCTCATCGTGTTTTGTCCTGTTTATTTCAATCTGTGTTCTGCCCACCGCGAGAATGGACAACCAGCCAGGGCGGGCTCCCTATTTTATTCAGGCCCCTCTTTCCTCAGAGAAGATGTCGAATGAAGATGACAAAATGCCGGTCTCTCCCCCCGAACTGTCGCGCGGCCGGGAGGAAGGAGGGAGGCCTGGGTAAGGTCACACGCAAACCCGGTGGCCTTACAGGGTTTAAGTCAGGTGGTCCCCGGGCTGCCTGTAGACGGAAGGCCTCCGTGGGCCCCCCTAGGATGCTCTGCTGTTTAGACGCAACGCTGAGGGTCTCGGCTCTGGACTCTAGGGCCACCGAGCGCAGGGGTGGGGCGGTCCGCCTGGACTGAGGGGAAGTCGATGGTGTGCGCAAGGCAGTTCAACAAAGGGCTTTGGGCCCCCGCTGGGCGCGAGGGGCACGGGGTCAGGCCTTGAAGAGGAGCCGAACTTGCCCTTGCCCTGCCTCCTCCCTTCGGCAGCTCCAGAGTGGGGTCGCCGTGTCTTCCCAGGAAGAGCACGACACAGCAGAGCTGTGGTTCTGACCGGGGCCCAGTGAGCCATCGCGGAAGGGAGGGACGCCTGTCACTGAGTTTGGGGATAGATTCCCGGGGCCACGGGGGCAGAAGGGGCAGAGGCAGGATGGCAGGAGAGGGTGGGGATGACCCGGAGGGTGAATTAGACCATGAGAGCAGTCTGACAAGGATGAAAGGATAGGAAATTCCTGCCGGTTCTGGGAAAAAGCAAAAACACAAAAACTGGGTGCGTGAAGGGGCGACATGGTGGTAGGGACAATTCTAATGAACCCCTTCCCAGGTTGCCAGGCTCTGGGTTGGCTTATTTAGTCTTCAGAGCAGTCTGAGGAAGGGGCTGCATTCCCCCATTTTACAGATGAGCAGACTGACGCACAGTGAAGCCGTGTGAACCGCCCCAAGTGAGGAGGCGGTAGACCCACCACAGGTGCACTTAGACGCCGTCCTGTGCCCCCGAGCCCTCCGCTCCACTGCCTGGAGAAACTTGACACACAACGTGTATTTTAAAAACTGCTGCAAAGCCTCGGGAACAAGACAGGCCGACAGGAAACTGCAGCCTGGGGAAGAGGCGGCGGGGCGCCGGGGGGAGGCTGGCTGTGGCCTCTGGGCCTGATCCGTGCTCTTGGGCAAGTCCGTTCCAGAGCCTCTTTCGTGCATCTGTGAAACAGGGAGGAGGGCCCCTGTGCAGAGAGAGGCCCCAGGCCGCAGGGGGAGAAGGCGTGGGCGAAGCCCGACCCCCGCTTCGGGACGCGTCCAGCCTTGGATGTGGGGGAACACGGCAGCCCGAGAAGGCGGGGTCGACGGCCATGGGGCAGGAGGAGGGAGGCAGACGGAAGAACGCTGTGGAATTCGTCTCTGCAGCCACCTGTGCCTTGCACGGAGCCTGATGCAAATGACATCAAGGGGAGGGACGATGGCCTGTGGTTGGGGCCAACCCCGCAAACATCCCTCCCACACGCCTGGGCTCACCTCCAGAGCCCCGCCCAGCGCAGAACGGGCTGTCACATGACCTCATTCACGCTCCACAGTAACCCGCCCCCCGTGCCTGCCCCGCCTCACAGACGAGGAAGCAGGTGCAGCAGTGTCTGCGGGGCCTTGCAGCCGGCGCCCGGATGTCCTCTCTCTGACTCCTCCTCTCAACCCTGTGAGGCAGGCCTGCTACCCCCGTCTTAGGTACGCAGAAAACGAGATTCAGAGCGGCCAGGCAGTTTGCTTCGGGCCACACAGCTTCTCTGTGGTAGCGCTTTTGTCGCTTGGACCCAGCGACCGTGCCCGTTACCTGTGATGCACGTCTGTGACTCTGGCCTGAGGTCTGTCTGGGACTCGCGGCAGTGACTGTGCCCTCAGCCGGGCAGTTACAGAGAGGAGACCCTTAATTCTGTTACCGTGGTTTGTGTGTTGTTTGCTTTCATGGGGGGAGGGGCATCCGATTCAGACGGCCTTAATTCATTCCTGGGAGGGCAGAGTTCCGCAGGTGAGAGAGGAGGCAACGTCAGCAGCAGCCCAGGACGTCTCTCCCGGCCGGACTGAAATGAGGGTCCTGGGCTGATGATGCTTAGAAAAGAAGTGACCAGTTACCGAGCTCCTACGTGGGAGTGCTTTCCCGGGCCCTTCTGTCTCATCCCCCCACCAGGGTCTCATTTAGCGGCTCGCATTGTCAGCTCCATTTTGCAGATGAGACGCCTGAGGCACAGGGAGGTCAGTCACCTGCTCAAGGCCACAGAGTGAGGAGCTGGGCCCAGGGCACTGTGATTTCAGGTCTTAGCGGGGACTCGGCCACCTCTCAGCCCCTGCCGTGTCCTACTTCCTCTGTGGAGCGCGCTCTCGTTATGAGGGCCGTTCACGGGCAGCATCTTACTGAGTCTTTCCCTCCCATCTGAGGGGGGCATGTGCTTAGCCTCACCTGACAGACAGGGAAACCAAGGCCTGGGGGGCTGCAAGGCCCGCCCGAGTCCCCCCAGCCAGGAAGGGGGGACAGGAGCTCCGGTGTGGTGCCTGTACCCCGGGAGCCCCCGCGGCCCCCGCTGGACGCACGCCCGGGCTCCCCAGGACTTTCCGGGCTCCGGCGGGCGGGCTGCTCCGCACTTCCCTGCCAGGCGGTTAGTTCCAGAACCGTCAGCCGCGGCTCCACAGTCGAGCAAAGTAGTCTGTGTTCACAGGTGCCTCTGGTGGTGAATGCATGTGTCGTGTTTTGCTTTTCCATTTAGTTCATGGCAGGCACTGCCTTTCCAGAGCACCCACTGGGTGAATTTCAGCAGATTTAAGACAATTGCAGGCAGACGCTCTGCCCCGTGATCCCGCCTGGCAGTGGCCGTGAGCAAGCGCCATTGTTTGGTTAAGTTGGCACCTCTGTAAGTTACCCTGAAATCAGAGCGGGATCCTTTATAGGAGGTTTCCCTACACATAAATCATCATTAGACTACCTCATTTTTGTTTAATGCCTACCTAACTGTGCTGTAGTCTAAAAATGTGTGTTTAGTGAAGTCAAGGGTTGCAGGGAAATTATAGGGTTTTCAAAAACCCATTTGCTTTGCCGGTGTTCACATCCGAATCAATCTTGCTTTTAGTTCTCAATCTCATTGCAAACATGCAGGACGGCTCGCCGAATTCTGGCATTTAATGTAGGGTCGTGTTTATTCAGGAGAAGCCGCCGGTGCTCCCAGAGTGGCGGAGCTATGTATAGATGGCACGTCCTGCCGGGCCTGTGATTTTGAACTCTGTCGCGTATCAGTGAGACCTGGCCGCCGAGCGTGAGCGGCGGGGGCGGGCCGCGGCTCCAGGCAGGGGCCCGGCGCTGGGTGGCTGTGGGACGAGGGTCTGCATCCGTGATGCCACAGGCCTCCCCGCGCTCTGGCACAGAGTAGGTGCTCAGATGAGGTTTGCTGAGTGCCTACAAGGGAGGTGGGGGCGGTGCCTGATCTCTGGATTGGGCTGTGAATGGCGTGAATTAAAATGCAGGGAGGGGGAGGCTCTGCGGCCGCTGGTCGAGCCCTCACCGGCCCCTGTTATCCCCGGGTCAGCACGGCTTGCTCGGAGCCTCTTCGTGATGGACTGAAGCCGTGCAGCAAAGCTAAGAGGGTCTCTCTGGCCCTAGAGAGAGAGAGAGGCCTGGGTTTAAATCCCCCCCGAATTGCCAGGGGCCCCCGGTGGGTCTTCTCACCTCCCCGCGCCTCCCTCTCAGCAGCGGTGCCGACTGGAAGTAGGTCCTTGTTCTACATGGAGAAAACGTCATCTCCCTGGATAGCTAGCATTTTTCTATAGAGATTTGGGGTTTTTGTTTGTTTTCTTGTTGTTTTTGTTTGGTTTTTGTTTTTTGTTTTTCTACATAGAGATCCTCTCGATGCAGGGTTTCAGCTCTGTTTTGTGCGGACCCGATACGGGGTAAGGGCTCAGGGTTCGTCATCCCCTCGGGGCCTGGAAGGTCTCCAGGAGGAGTGGGCGCCCAGGATCTAGGGGTGAGCCTGGGTCTCAGGCCGTCGGGGCCACGTGCCTGAGGGCAGGATGTTGAGGGAACAGACCCTGACGCTGGGCAGAGGTGGAGTATTTCCCAGACGGCCTGCGCACAAGCCCCCGCGTTCCGTGGGCTTTCGTGGCCCAGTGGGCGTCTTGCGTGTGCGGAAACCTTGGGAGCTCAGGCAGGTGCCTCGCCCGCCTTCCTCCGTCGAGGGCTGGGCTTGGGGAGCCTCCCAGGACAGCGGCAGCAGCGGCTCGGAGGCTGGCACGAGGGCCTCTACGTCGGAGGCACCTTCCTGCCACACCCGGGGGCTTCCGCCCTCCACGCCAGGGTCAGACGCCCCTGAACGCCCGCGTCTTTAGGAGCATGGAATCTGCTGGAAGCCTAGAGAGGCGGCCGCAGAGCCGCCCACAGAGTGGGAGACAGAAGCCTGTGACAGTGAGTGGCAGTGGGGGTGGGGTGGGAAGTAGAGTCTGGGTTTCAGTTCAGCTGCTTGTGGGCCCTGCAGTCGGCCAGGTGTCAGATGGCACCTGCGTGTGGCGGTCTGGGGGCCTCTGAGGCTTTGTGAGGCCAAGGAAGCGCCTCAGAGAGCGTGCCGGGGGGCCCTCCTCACCCCCCTTGGAGTGGAGGCCTGCTATCTAGAAGGTTCCAGAGCCTGCTACACAAGCCCAGGGAAGCGGGGCGACTGGCCCAGAGCCTGCGCCAGGAGAGGCACAGATGCCATGGGGCGGCGGCTAGCAGTGCCACAGCTTACGCTGGCTTCCCCGCCTGAGTCCATCTAATGGCTGTACTGGCATAAGCCACAATCAGTGGGTGAATTTCCCGTTCATGATTTAATGTTGCAAATGTGTTTTTGAGATTTCCTGTGTGCAAGATGCCGTGTCATGTAGACGGCGATTCCCAAGTGTGTTTGCAGGAGGCTCTCGGGGGATTTGGAGAAATGCCTTGTTCCACACGCCGAGGAAACTCACTTTAATTAAACTGGACGTGTGTGAATGTGTGTGAACAGTATGCACGCTGTCATTTGTACACGTTGAATACGTACATACATGTACTCACACATGCACAGGTTTTTTAGTTTTTACTTAAATTCCGGTGACTATAGCGTGTGATGCTCGTTTCGGGTGTGTGCAATCGTGGTTTAATGCTTCACCCCCCCGCCCCCTGCCCCCCGCCCCTCTGATGACCATTAGTTCTCTATACTTAAGAGTCTGTTTCTCAGTTTGCCTCTTTCTCTCTCTGTCCATTTGCTTGTTTTTTTATTAAAATTTTTTTTAAATGTTTTATTTATTCTTGAGAGAGAAAAAGAGACAGAGCATGAGCGGGGAAGGTGCAGAGAGAGAGAGGGAGACACAGAATCTGAAGCAGGCTCCAGGCCCTGCTTGGTCAGCACAGAGCCCGACGTGGGGCTCGAACTCAGAAGCCGTGAGACTGTGACCTGAGTCAGAGTTGGATGCCCAAGTGACTGAGCCACACAGGGGCCCCTGTTTTTTAATTTTTAATCTTTGTTTATTTATTTTGAGAGAGAGACAGAGAACTAGCGTGGGAAAGGGCAGAGAAAGGGAAAGACGGGATCCCAAGCAGGCTTCACGCTGTCAGCACAGAGCCCAACATGGAGCTTGAACCTACAAACCATGAGATCATGGCCTGAGCTGAGGTGGAGTATCAGATGCTTAACCGACCGACCCAGGTGCCCCTGCTTTATTTAAGTTCCACAGGCGAGTGAAATCCTATGGTAGTTGTCTTTCTCTGACTTATTTTGCTTAGCAGAATCCTCTCCAGCTCCGTGCTGTCGCCAAAGGATTTCCTCCTTTTTACCAGCTGAGTAATAGCCCATTGTGTGTGTCCACACACACACACACACACACACACACACACACACACACACACACCATATCTCCTTTATTCATGCATCTGTCCCTGGACACAGGCTGTTCGCATAATTTGGGTACTGTAGATAACGCTGCTGTAACATCAGGGTGCACGTGTCCCTCTGAATTAGTATTTTGTATTTGGGTAAATCCCTTGTACGATTGCTGGATCGTAGGTTAGTTCTGCTTGTAGCTTTAAAATTTTTTTTAAATGTTTTATTTATTTTTGAGAGAGAGAGAGCACGAGAAGGGGAGGGTCAGAGAGAGAGGGAGACACAGAATTGGAAGCAGGCTCCAGGCTCGGAGCTGTCAGCACAGAGCCCGATGCGGGGCCGGAACCCACGGACCTCGAGATCATGACCTGAGCCGAAGCCGGGCGCTCCACCGACTGAGCCCCCGGGCGCCGCAGTCGTTAGCTCTCCACGCACCCTCCGTGCTGTTCCGCAGGGGCCGCACCGCGTGCGTCCCCACCAGCAGCGCACGAGGGTCCCCTTCTCCGCATCCTCACCGGCACCGGCTGTTTCTTGCGTTGGTCTTCGCCATTCCCACAAGTCGAGGGGTTGCCTCACTGGCTTTGATTTGCGTTTCCCTGATGACGAGTGTAGCGGGGCATCTTCTGATGTCTTCAGCACTCCCAGCTTTGTCTCTGGAAAGAGGACACCCCCTCACCTGTGTAGACCCCACACGTGCCCCCGAGAGCAGGGACCCAAGACAGCTCGGCCACGCTAGAAGCCTCTGGCTCGGGAGCGTGTCTGGGTGAGCGTACAGAGCCGGGCCTTTTCTCCTGTAGAGCCGACTGTCCCCTGTCCCCTCTTCATCTTCCGGGCAGGATGACGGTGCACTAAGTGTTGTGAGTTTGTGGGCGGTCACTGTTTGATGAGGCCCATGTGGTGTAGGCAGAGGAAGGCGGGCAGAGGCCTGGAGGAGGTAGTGACCTGTGTGGGCCTTTGAGGGGCTCGCTGCCTAATCGGCAGGCTGAACTTGGGACACAGGTGACCCCAGACGAGGGAGGGTGTGACAAGGGCACAGGAGAGGCACGGCCTCCGCGGGCTCACAGCCCTGTCTGCTGTGGTCAGAGCAGGCGCCGCGCTTCCCCGGGTCCTGGAGAGCGGGTTGTTTTGGCAGGCTGTGCTCTGCAGGGGAGTGTGTTCTAGACCTTTCCGCTCTCAACCTTAGAATCACCTGGGGAGCTTTTGAAGAAACACTGCTGTCCAGGCCCACCCCAAACAATGAAGTCTGGATACCTGGGCGGGTAAGACCCAGGCGTCTGTGTTTGTGAAAGGCCCCAGGGGGTCTGGTGAGCAACCCGAGCTCTGCGTACCGGCCACAGGGAGGTCCCTGAGCCGCTGCGAACAAAGGCCGGGTGCCTTCGGGGGACAGGCTGCTTGTTGGGAGTCACGGAGCACTGAAGGGCGGGGCTGATTGGTGCCCCGCAGCGGGGAGTCGGGGAGGGTCGAGTGGGGACCGGCCAGGACTTCCGGGCCTGGTCTTCAGTGATCAGGGTGTTCCCAGCGAGATAGGAGATCATTGCTGTCTCGTGGAGCCTAAGTCTGTCCTTAAATCTCCCAGGAATTCTCACCGGGCGGCCTTCAGGCTCCGAGCCTAAACATACAGGGACCAAAGACAAACTGAGCAGTCTCTTCCTCCCGTATCAGTGAGTTCAGTTTGTCTTGTGGCTTCTCCAGTTTATGGCACACGTGTCGTGTGCTGTGCTTTGAGTGTCCCAAGGTCTCTGTGCGGCACAGAGCGGTCCGTCCTATTTCCAGGTGAGCGGACCGAGGCCGCGAGAGATCCGGTGACTGCCCCCCCCCCCCCAGGCACCCCCCCACCCCCTGCGACGGGCCGGGTATGGAGCCAGGCGCTGTCACAGATGTGACTTCGTGTTCTAACGATGGAACGTATTTCGCGTCTGCACGTGGCGCGTGGGCCACGATGAACAGGACGAGGCGGGACCCCCGGCAGCTACGGACGGGTGGGCGGTGAGAGCTCCAGGCGCTCGGCTCCTCAGCTCACCCCATCCCGGCCTCGTTCCGGCTCTTCGCATCCTTGGGACAAAGTGGTGTCCCGGTGGGGCTGTCCCCATGTTCAGGTGCGGAACTGGGGCCTCCGGGAAGCACCTGCCCGGGGCCGCAGAGTCAGAGTGGGCGGGGGGCCACGTGCACAGGGTGCTCGGGTGCTGCACCTGCCTGCGTGGAACGCGGAGGGGAGGGTGGTGGTTAAGCCCTGGCATGTGCCAGGTGCGGCGTGAACTGCTCTGTGCAGAAGAACTTGCCGGGTCCCCCCAGTACCGTGGTGGGGTGGTTGGGCTCGCCAACCCCGTTTTACTTATTTATTTGTATTTTTTTTGAGAGAGAGAGAGAGCGCGAGCGCACAAGTGAGCAAGAGGCAGAGAGAATCCCAGGAGAGGCAGAGAGAGAGAGGTGGGACTTGACCTCAGGAACCGGGAGACAGTGACCTAAGCCAGAGTCAGATGCTTAACCACTTGGGCCACCCGGGGCCCTGCCAGCCTCGTTTTGAAGATGAAGAGAGTGGAGCGCGGTGCGGCGAGGTCACTCACCCAGGGCCGTGCAGGCGGGAAGGAGGGGGCTGGGGACTCCGCCGCAGTCGTGCGCCGCAGGGGCCCGCGCTCCACTCGAGGCCGTGTGCCAGGGTCTCTCGGGTCCCAGACCCGGGTCTCCCCCAGGACGGACCTGGCAGGACTCCTGCTGCACAGAACCAGCCCACGAAGGGCAGAACGGCCTGGGTGCAGGGTGCCCAGATCGAGGTCTCTATCTGGAAGTGCGGGGCTGAGATCTCATGGGGCGGGGGGGGGGGGGGGGGGGGGGGGGGGGGGGGGGGGGGGGGGGGGGGGGGGGGGGGGGGGGGGGGGGGGGGGGGGGGGGCCAGGTGTGAGGCCACTCCGCACCGTGAGCCCCAGCGTCCAGGTAAGGTCTCTGGAACGCCGCTTTGCCTTTTCCCTCCCTCGTGTGGATCGGGAGTCTGGCTGGGGATCTGGGCCAGAGAGCTGGGGAGGGGCCCAGGGCTAGGTGCCCCTTTCCTGGGGGGTTCACTCCTCACCTGTAAGTGCAGGGGCTGGGAAATCACGGTTCCGCACGTCAGCTCGGTGAACCCCACACGCCCACCGTCGTACTGGGCCCCGGAGGCGCGGCGGTGACGGCTCTGTGTCCGGCCGGGGAGGCAGACGTGTCCAGGAGAGAGTCCCCACATGCGTGTTCTTAAAAGGCACTCTTACACGCGGGCGAGGCGGGGATGATCATGCTGGTGAGAGTGGAAAATTGGAAACCAATAAGATAAGTTAAATCTCGTCTGTTTCCACAATGAAATACTATACTGCAGGGGAAATGCACGACGCAGAGCTTTACAAATCAGCCTGGACGTGTCCTGAAAAATTAAAAAAAACAACACGTTGAGTGGAAGAGAGCAAGTCGCAGAAGGAGGCGCCCGTTCTGGGACCATGTGTGGGAAGTTTGGAAACACGCAGAGCACACCCTGCATTGTTTCTGGGCACGTACATATGCAGCACAGTGTAAAACACGCATGAGGATGATAAACACCATATTTACGGTGGTGCTTACCTCCGAGGAAGGAGGCGATGGGCTCACTGAGGGAAAGACGACTGTTTCCAGAATGTCTTATTTCTTAAAATGTTTCTTCTTAAAAAGAGCTGAAGAAAAGACAGCCAAAATAAACAAGGATGCTTTGTATTATTTTTACCCTCTTTCCGTAAGCGCGATGTATTTCGTTAGAAACGCACCCATTTCGACCAGAGACGCAAAATGCGGGGGGGGGGGGAGGGGTCTTGGTGACGTCCCAGGGGCGGGGGGCGGGGATGCAGGGCCGGCACGTGGCTGGGGGAGGGGGGACTTGGGAAGCCGATCCCTAGGACTCCTCGGGGGTGGAGCCAGGGAAGGGCAGTGGACACGCCCACCTCAGGGACGCCCCGCCCCCATTTCCTGCCGCCTCTGCCCCGCCCACCTTGGGCAGGGCTGGTGCTCAAGAGCTGTTAAATAACAACGTTAGAAGCGGTGTAAGTGTAAGAGGAGAGACGAGAGACGTATCGGCCTCGGGACCTCACTGTAATCTGTTTCCTGGTTTGAGGAGAGTCTGGAGGCCCAGCAGGAGGGCCCTGAAAAGGACGGATATTCGAGGGGCTGTGAGGCCCTCGTGCCGCCATTCTCCTGAGAGCTGGGAGTCTAGAGGGTCCTGGCAGCCGGCGTCTGTCCTTCTGTCCTGAGGAGCAGTACATCAGTGTCCGAGGCCAGCTGGGGAGGGACAGGCGACTTGGGGACGCGGGGAGAGACCCCGATCATTGCCGGCCTGGAAGGACTGACTCCCAACCCAGCTCAGATGACCAGAGAAAACAGGGAGCCAGGCCGGCGCAGACGAGGAAAGCAAAGCGAGGAAGTCGATCTGACCCTCAGGGACGGGGCAGGGAGGTCCCCACGGACCGGAGGCCGGCGGGGGGGGGGGGGGGGGGGGGGGGGGGGGGGGGGGGGGGGGGGGGGGGGGGGGGGGGGGGGGGGGGGGGGGGGGGGGGGGGG
>NC_043710.1:107958065-107959847 GCF_006229205.1 Suricata suricatta | reverse complement strand
GGGGGAGTTGGGGGGGGAGTTGGGCGGGGCGGGGCTCACCAGCTGCCCCTCCCCCGCACCTCCCCCGGCACCTGGTTCCGTCCCGGATAACCCTGCGACAGTGACTCCTGGTCCTTCTCTGGTTCTCCCGCCCGCTCGCACCCCGGGCGCCCAGGTAGCACGTGCAGACGGTGAACCGCGGAGCCCACTTTACAGATGTCTCTGTGGCCTGGACAGGGCTGGGAGCCGGGCCTCAGGGAGCCCCCGCCGGCGCGATGAGTGGGTGCACGTGTGTTGGGAGCCCCCCGGGTCTGAAGGTATCGCCGGAGTCACGCAGAACGCCGAGTTAGCGCGCGGCCCGGCCCGGGCGTGCAGGCCGAGCTTCCCCCGTGGGTCCCCCGTGGGTCCCCCGTAGGTCCCCCGTGGGCCTGGGAGAGACGCCGTCCTGAAGAGCAGTGGTCAGATCTCACCGCAGAGGGAAGCGCGCTCTTCCCCGGGGGACAGGGGGTGGTCTGGCAAACCCATGACTCGCTGGGCTCACTCACGTGATGCGAGGAGCCGGCCTTTCCGGGGAGCAGGTGGGCGGTGTGGGCTGCCAGCTTCGGGTCCTGTCCCTCAGCAGTAGCCAAAGATGGCGGTAAAGCTGCCTGTTGGCTGCTGTGTTATTTACAACAGTGAAAAAATTACTTTAAAGGTCCTGCATACCCAATAATAGGGGGATGATTGAACAATTTATGGGTACAATAACATAATGAAATATTCTAATGCGTTTTTAATTACGCGAGAAAAGCATCATCGTAGGTTACGTGGGAAATACATTTTTATTTATATAAGAGGATCCCAGTTGGCTAAAAACATACGTGCGTATCATGTCAGTTACCTCATCCCTCCCGGGACCCCACCCACGTCCCTTTCTCCCGGCTCTAGCTGCCCGGTGGTCCCTTCTAGGTTTGAGCCCATGTCGTCTTGGGGGCCACCTCTGGTCAGGCTCCCGTGTGTCGGCATCTTTCTCAAAACCCAGGGCCGAATGACGCCCGCACCACAGATGGTGCGAACAGTGAGACTCCAGCCCCGCCTAGGCCGGACATGCGGTTTCTACCAGTACACCTGGGGGCACGTTTTTACCAGCAACCCTGTGGCCTTGGCTCCTTCTGGCTCAGTAGCTCTGGGCCCGGAGTTTTTCAACTGCCTCGTTTCTAAAATACGGACATTAATATTTTTCTATAACCCAGACATGGATAGGATGGCCCCTGCCTCTTAAAAGCTACAAAAGTACTTTGAATCTTAATTCCATTTCCTGGGAAATGTTTCCGGTCTCATAGCCATGCCTAGCTGTGGTGTCTCAGCTCTGCCAAAGACTCGTTTTTTGCTCTGTGTTTCAGGGATGCTTCTTTTACTTTGTCCTGATGTGGAGCAAATGTGGCATCAACCTCCTTCCTGATTTCCCCCCAAATCCCACCTCCACCTAGGCCTGCGTGTCTCCCGCGGAACTTTCCGAGGGCTCAGGGGAGCCGGACAACATGGTGGCAGAGAGGCATCCTTGGCCTTGGGAATCCATGGCACCCACCAGTTTTCTCCCCCCCCCCCCCCCGCCTTCCCACATTGACCTCCCTCCAGAGGGTCATTCGGATCTTTGACACAATTTCAGGGAGTCTGTTGGCGTTGATGAGTATGAGTATATTTAAAGAAAACCTATGATGGTGCACTTTCCTCTTTCCCTCTGAAGTTTTACCAAAGATGGGGCTTCCCTCCTCCCAGGAAAAGGGCCTGTCCTCCCGAAGGTGCAGGATGTGATGGGAAGTT
>NC_043710.1:107955950-107957965 GCF_006229205.1 Suricata suricatta | reverse complement strand
CTCCCTCCAGAGGGTCATTCGGATCTTTGACACAATTTCAGGGAGTCTGTTGGCGTTGATGAGTATGAGTATATTTAAAGAAAACCTATGATGGTGCACTTTCCTCTTTCCCTCTGAAGTTTTACCAAAGATGGGGCTTCCCTCCTCCCAGGAAAAGGGCCTGTCCTCCCGAAGGTGCAGGATGTGATGGGAAGTTCAGGCGCACGCGTGGGCGGGTGCAGCGCGGCGTCTGGTCTCCGGCCGGCTGCCCTCCTTACTCTGCGCAAGGTGCCGCCTTGCCTGGTGGTGTCAGCCCTGCCGCTCGGAGCCCCCCCCCCCCCCCCCCCCCCCCCCCCCCCCCCCCCCCCCACGGCCGGGAAGACTTTCTAATCTGGTTTTGTGACTCGGTGAAGAGGAAATGTCAGAATTTCTTAAGAAGGTTCAAAAACAAGAATTCCTTAAAAAGGCTCGTTTTGCATTTCTGTCTCTGCTCCGTGGTTGGATTCTAGGCAGGGAGAGATGTTGTCTACTTGGAATTCCTGAGCGAGTGGGAATCTTCCAAAGGAAGGGAGCTCTGGCGCAGGAGGGAGAGAGCAAGCGGAGGAGGCAGGAAGGAGCCAGGGCCTGGGTCTTGGCTGGGTCTCACCTTGGACCGAGCTGCCTCCTGTCGGAACTTTCTCATCTGTAACGTGGGCGTACTGGTGGAAGTTATTATTTCTGTAGGGCTATTTGCTTGGCTAATCCTCACCTCAACCCCGAGCCGGGACCAGTTGCTGCCATTTCCCTGTGGACCCACCTCCTTCCTTTAGGGAAATTCTTCTTAAACCTCTCTTCCATCATTGATGAGCATTCACATAATCCCCCTTCTCTCTCTCTGGCCTTATGAGTATTTCATATTTCCTTGCAAGCCCTGGACACATCTTTTGGGGCTCTATGGAGAAAGAAGACTAGGACTCCAGTTCTCCCTGTGACTCACACTGAGAGTCACTGAGGGTTTTTGGAGCATTGTTTCCTTGGACGGACAGATCTCAGAGTTTGGTGCCCTGGAGCAGTGGTTCCTGACCAGTTTCACTTCTCAGCACCAGTAGAACAAAATAAGAGTGGTTTGGGGCACCTGGGGGGCTCAGTCGATTAAGCTTCCGACTTTGGCTCAGGTCACGATCTCACGGTTCATGGGTTCAAGCCCCGCTTCAGGCTCTGTGCTGACAGCTCGGAACCTGGAGCCTGCTTCGGATTCTGTGTCTCCTTCTCTCTCTGTCTCTCCCCCACTCACGCTCTCTCTCTCTCTCTCTCTCTCTCTCTCTCTCTCTCTCAAAAATAAACAAACATTAAAAAAAAGATAATAGTGGTTTGGCCTGTTGGGGGAAAAGGAGGACCATCCAGCAGGGAGGGTGACCAGATCCCGCAGGTGGTCTGCCTGCCCCACGTCCTGCCTGACTTGTCTCGGACGGAGGCATCTCTGCACACGGGCCTCCCGTCATGGAGTCGGAGGAAACCCCGAGCGTAGTAGGTGGTAGGAGGGCGCCCAGAGGTCGGCGAGGGGGCGGCTGGGAGAGGATTCTCTGTTCGTGGGGAAGCGTGGTGACAGTGCGGAGTGACCTGGGAGCTTCCGTGCAGCCCCTTCTCTTCTTCTCCCTCCTCCACCTCCCCGTGACTCCTCCTGAGGGGACTTTAATTATAAAGTCACTGTGTCAAGAATAGCTAGAAAGGGGTGAGCCAGTGAGCTGTCACGATCAGCTTTCAAACCTCTCCTTCGGCTGCTGGTGGCGGTGAGGGATCCGTCACGGCCCTGTTCCTCCGTCTCCGTGTGACAGCATGTGCGTGTCAACCCCCCACACCCCCCCCCCCGCCCCCCGGGCCGGGTCCTGGCCCGTGATATAGTCATAGCGCAGGTGACAGTCAGGGGAAGCTTCCGTTCTCGAGAAGAACTTTCGACACGAAGGTGGGAGAGATCAAGGAGCAATGGCTGCCGAGGGGAGAGGGTGACGGACAGAGTGACGGCAGTGAGTTGAATTAATTCCCTGGTGTCGGATTTA
>NC_043710.1:107946981-107955850 GCF_006229205.1 Suricata suricatta | reverse complement strand
CCCCCCCCCCGCCCCCCGGGCCGGGTCCTGGCCCGTGATATAGTCATAGCGCAGGTGACAGTCAGGGGAAGCTTCCGTTCTCGAGAAGAACTTTCGACACGAAGGTGGGAGAGATCAAGGAGCAATGGCTGCCGAGGGGAGAGGGTGACGGACAGAGTGACGGCAGTGAGTTGAATTAATTCCCTGGTGTCGGATTTAATGAAGGGCTGCCGTCTGTGTTTCAGAAAGGCTCATCACGGACTGATCGGGGCTGGATGCATGCACAGCTCCAATTAAGAGTTTCTGCATCTCACAGGGGCTGGGCGCCTTTGAATCTCTAGACTCAGGGGGCTTCTCAGCCCCCTCCCCCTTCCCTGGCTGTGCAGCCTAATCCAGAAATCGGGGGATCTTTGCTCCTCTTAAAGGGAAAGGACCCCGGGATCTTTTCCAGCTGCCTCCACGCATCCCCCGGTGGCCCTGCCTTCCCCCACGTCCCTCGGTTGTCCTCAGGTGGGGTCTCAGCCTCTCCTTTGCAAACTGCCTGTCTCACCTGATCCTCCGAGAATGGAACCCGGAACCACAGAGGGGGGGACGTGCAGATAATCCCGTCCAGAGTCCTATAATTAGTGACAGAGCTGGGACTAGAACCAGGCTCTCTAGAATAATCTCCCCGGCCTCCTGTCTCTCCTCTGGCAGCAGGCAGGCTGAGCAATAGCCGCTCGCAAGCCCCTCGGGTCACCGGCCTCAGCCGCCAGTTCCAGGTGATCCCCGTTACCGTTGCCGGAAGGAGGCACCTGAGCCACGCGTCACTCTTGACAATCGAGACAAGTGCACACACGTCGTCACTGTGTTGAAGCCCGGGGAGACCCCTTGGCCGGAGTCTACAGCCCCGCTCAGCCGCTAACTGACCGTGACCTTGTGCAGCTCCTCCAACTTCTCGACGCCCACGTTTCCTCGTCGGGGATGGAGGATCATGACACTCAGCGCACAAGCCCAGGACAGGGCGGGCTCCCGCTTCATAAACGAAGAGTAAGGCTCTGAGATGAAGTGACGTGCCCCCAAACACGGGAGGCGCGCACGGCAGACGGGGCCGGAACGCAGGCTCCTCACGCCCAAGCCAGTGCCATCTCCCATCTTGTGTGGCCCAAATGACGCATCCCCATGCTTCTCCGTCATCATCATCATCGCCGCCGCCGTTTATTGAGCCTTTACTACATGCCAGGCACTGTGGTAAGTGCTGTATAGACTTTGTGCCATTGCATCCTGGCCACAACCCTGTGGGATCGGTGGCTAATTTATTCCCATTTTCCATTGGAGGAAACAGGCTCAGAGCCCGTCGCCCGAGGTGGGCCGGCAGCATTCGCAGGCAGGAAGGCCCAGCCCCCATGCCCGGGTCATTCGTGGGGTCCCCACACCCCTGCCCTGGCCTGGGGGACAGCTGGCTCTCCCCGGCTCACGCACACTGGGATGTGGAGTGGCCCGCCGGGTCCCCTGGCCTCTCCGTGTCGCCACGGGCCCCTGTGCCAGCCCACCCGATGTGAGACTTGAGTGTCTCCCCACAGGGACAGAAAGAGGCTGCTTCCCCCTCCTCAGAGCGGGAGCCCGAGGCCCAGAGAAGAAGCCACGCTCAGCGGGTCACACGGAGCCTCCGGCGGACTGCGGCATCCTGGCGTCTCTCGGGCTTCTCTGCTGAATGTGCCCGGCTCCCGGTGGGCACCCGCAAAGGCACAGTCTTTGGCTTGTACTGGAAGAAGTGGTCTTTGTCCCAGGGACCTACGCGTGGCCCTCGTCTCCGGTGTGTGCGGGCCTGGAGGGGTCTCTTCGGGAGATCCGGGGCCCTTTCCTGTCCTCCAAGACTCTCTCTGCCACCTCCCCACGGATAAAACACCGCCGAGAGAGACACTTAGAACTGTACGGGCCCCAGCCCCTTCGTCCTCCTCGGAGGGACTTCGAGGAGACTGACATGGGCCGTGGGAGCAAACAAACACAGGATCCTGTCCCGCCCTGTCCCTTCGGGTTGGGGCTGATGGAGCACTCCCCGCTTTGCTCAGCTGTGGCTCTAACAACGAGCCCTCAGCTTTTACAAGCATCGCGTTCAGGTCCCTGAGGCTTCAGTGGAAGGGGGCCTCTGTCCCCTACCCTGGGTTGGGACTCCTCATAGAAACGGGAAGGCTCGTGCTAGGGGGGTGACTGCCTTCCGTCACGTTCTCTGCGTCGTTCAAGCCCCGCACATGTGCACACATGGCAGGCAGTTACGCACTCGTGGTAAATAGCAATCAGGTCAGTGCCTTTTATGTGGAGGCTTTTAATAAATGACATGCATTGATGATTAGCCCCTGTGAGGACCTCGTCCAGGGAAGCCCTGATGGAAAGTGGATCCAGACGCAGACCTAGTGTTGGAGGTTGAAACTCTCCGTTTCGAGGAAAACCTCTTTCCTTGCTCAGCTCCGCGTGGGAAGGGCAGAGCCACGGTCCTGGGTCAGTTTCTGCAATTTCCGTGGCCTTGACCTTGAACAAGGGCACTGTTTTTTCACGCACCCCTGAGCCTCCATTTTCCTCCCCAGGTGGCTTCTGGGGTAGCCGGGGAGACTGAGCTGAGGGCGTGGTGCCGGCTCTGTGGCTCAGGACATGCTTGGCACACAAAGCCCCTCTGGGACATGGTCGCCCACGGTTTCCCAAAGAGCTGGTGACTTCTCCGCTTGCCCGTCTTCCTGCCCAAGCCCAGGGATGCTGCCTAGGCCCGTTACAGGCAGAAGTAGCTTGAGAGGGCTGAGGAACTGTCTGAAATGATTCCATCCTTCCCTGGAGACTTGGCGTGAATTTTATCTAATCACCATGGCAACAGATAAAAAAAAAAAACGAAAAAAAGGTGTGAGCATATCGCCTTTGCTGTGATAATTCAGATTTATATATTCAGATCAGATTGGAGTTGGAGATTTTTTTTTTAAGGGAGCAGATGCAGCAGAAGGTGTGACTGCAAATAATGTAGCACAAATGTTTGATGATCCTGCCCTTTAAGAAGTGGGACGCAGTTTCCTGCAGTTTTTCCAGAATATAATTATTCCATCAAACCCATTGCAATGAGGACTCATTATGGGCCTGGATAATGCAGAGTCACGTCCGTGCCAACAACACGCCTGCGCACGCACAAACACACACAAACACGCATGCATGGGCCGCCCCCGCCCGCAGCCTCTGGCCTCCCCCAGATGGAAACCTTGGAAGCCCCAGAAAAGCACGAGTCCTAGGCAGGGAGCCGGAGAAGGCTGACACTGAAGGGCGAGGTCGCGACAGACCCAACCCTGGAAGGGGAGGCTCGCCCCCCCAGCCCCTCCCCCCCCTGGTGCAGGTGGTGCGGCCCCCCTCCCCCTCTCCCTGCCCCACGAGAGCCCGAGGCCACGCAGGGAGAGCATAAGCCCCTGGAGGGCAGGGGCCGGGCAGGTGCTCCTGTGCACATCTCTGTCCAACCTGGCTGGTTAAATCACACGATTCTGCTCGTTTGCTGGAAGTGCTCCCCGATCCGAGCTGGCTCCTCACTCCCACGCCAGGCATTTTCCCTCCAGACGCTTTGCTTTGGGATCAGACTTAGCACAGAGGCTGACGCTCTGTTTTCTTGTACCCAGGGAGGACAGGCATGCACGCAATAGCCCGTGAACTTGGCCGAGGGTAGACACACCCAGCAGGTGGTTCATGAATGTTTGCTGGGCATTGTCTACCCTCCTCCGCCCAGCACGAGTGCCTGGAGTAGCCAACGGTTTGCCGAGTCTCTCGGTCTGGAACCATTGGAGGTCCCCAGTGTGGTCAGCCGAGACCTAAAACACTCCTCTAATTCTGCAGAAGGACTCGGTTTCCCGACACCGCCCCTACCCTGGGCCCAGCACCCCCAATACCGGGCATGGGCCATGCCAAGGTCTGCAGCCTGAGGGGGCAGGGGCAGGGGGAGGAGACAAAGCCCGGAAGCACTCTGGGGAGTCCCTGAGTGTGGGGTCTGTTCCACGCTGTGTCTGCTTTCTTTTTTTTAAAGTTTATTTGAGAGAGACCACACACGTAGGGGAGAGGCAGAGAAAGGAGAGAGACAGAATCCCAAGCAGGCTCTGCACCGTCAGCATTGATCCGGATGTGGGGCTCGGACCCATGAAACCGTGAGATCATGACCTGAGCCGGCTGCTCACCCACTGAGCCTCCCGGGTGCCCTGCTGCATCCACTTCTTGCTGCAGGTGAATCCACCGTCTCCTCTCTCCTCTACCCTGGATGCCCCCGAACCCACATTACCCGAGTGAGAAAGCCAGGCCCTGCAGGGTCACATGGCTTGTTGGGGGCAAAGGGAGCATGAGAATCCTGTGCCTCTTGTCAGCCAGCTCAAACCCCGTGTGTCACCCTGTGCGTGCCCTTTCCCTGCTCAAGGTCCCCCCCTGGCCTGGGTGTCTGCGTCATGAAGGACCCCCAGAGCTCAAGTTCGCAAAGACGGCTGCCCTCCATCCTAACACCTCCTGCTCGCCAGCCCGTGGACTTGGCCCCAACCGTCTGCCGGCTGGAAGGGGCGCCCTCACCCCCTCTGCTTTGTGTTACGTGAGCTTCACGGCCGCAGCCTGTGCTTCCCCGATTCCGCTTCGCCCGACGGGGTTCCGGCCCCTTCGGAACCCCCACTGGTGGGGCCTCGCATCTTGCCAAGGACTCAGGTCGCCTGCTGCCTCCTCCCGGCGGATGGGCCGGTTCTGAGGCTGAGGTCTGCCAGCGCCCGGCGCTGGTCTGCCTTGCGCTAGCCGCAGAGCACCTCCGAAGCCGTCCAGGCTGTCAGACCTGGAGTGGGAGACGTGGGGGAAGGCCCCCCCCCCGTCCAAGCACACACAGCTGCCTCTGGGAGCATGCCTCGCTCCTGGGTACACGCCGCCCTCTGAGTGGGGAGAGGCAGGCGGCAGACTGTTGGCGTTTGGTGTGTACTTTATGTACCTGGGAAGGCGCAGCTCTGCGGCGGCATCTGGTTTCCAGCACCTTTCCAGGCCCTAGTCCTGGCTCACGCCTCATCTGGCCCAGACGAGACTGTGCGAGGTGCCGGAGGAGGGGCCCAAAGCCCTGCATGTCCCTGGGCACCCGCTTCTCTCGGGGAACGGGGCTGTTTCACCCTCGTAGGAGAGAGAGGCCGCAGGACCCCTGCCCCGGAGCCCAGCGGGGCCACCAGTGCGTGTGAAAGCTGAGCCCAGGCTGAGGGACCACAGAGCCTCTGGTGGTTGGCCTGTCCTGATCAGGACGGGCAGGGGAGCGGGAGGGGTGCAGCTCCTTCTCTGCCTCCCTCGGTAGGTGGGTCTCCCGGATTGGGAGTCAGCAGGGGGCCGGAGCACCAGGTCCTGCACACAGCACCTGGGCTGGCAGCACGGCTCCCAGCCTGGAGTTCAGGCCCTCCTGCCCCCCAGTCCACACCTCTGAGCGGCTCCCAGGGGAGGGAGGGTCCCTGCAGCACGTACTGGAACGGGGCGGGGAGGCGGGGCTCTGTCCCAGGCTGCTCCCCGCCATGCGGGCGGTGTGGCTGGGAGGGTCAGGTCTCAGGGAAAAGCTGGTAGACTTGTGCCGAATGGCTGCAGAGGAGCGGATCTGGGGTCACAGTAGGTTCCGTCCAGTGTCCTTGGGAGCCACCATGGAAAAGGGGGAGCGGGCCTCTCTGGGGAGCTCCGAGCGGCAGAATGGGGACTGGTGGGCAGACATCTGGGGAGGACAGAGGCGGCCGAGTGTTACTGGAACTTTTCTAACCAAGTGTCAGCGGTGGCTTAGAGTCCCGCATCGGGTAGTGAGCTGGCCATCACGGAGGGCATCCAAAGCCGGGCCAGATGGTGGTATGTTACCATGTGTTGAAGGTCTACAGTTTTTCTTGCTCTGTGTTTACTTCCTCATGTCCGCCCACAATTTATGTCTTCTCCCCTTATTGCACAGGGGGCAGTAAGCTCAGAGAGGTTGAGTGATTTGCCCAAGATCACATAGCTTGTAAATAGCAGAACAGGACTGTGCCTGTGTTCTTCCTGGCGTTTTACAGACTCGTGGAAGGTTCCAGACTCTGCTCTTCTGCTGATTTGGTGTCTTGTTACCCCACGAAGGCATCTTTCCTCAATCCTCTGTCTCTGATCACCTTGGGTTTCCATCTGACCTCAACACTTCCGCTCGTCTGGACCCTCAGGGCTTAGAAAGCTCGGGCCGCATAGTCGTGCCTTCCAGACACAGCGCAGCTGCGGGAGCTGGGCATCCCTGTGCCATGTCATCGGGGCCGAGGTCAGAGGCTCTGGAAGGTCTGTCCAAGGCCGCAGAGCCTCAGGGTTCAGTGAGGAAGGCAGAGTCCTCCGTCCCCAGGATACCTCCATAAGGCCGAGCCCCACGATTTCTGAGTAGGTTGTGTTTTTGGGGAGTCTTCTGGAATGCCAGCTTGCCCGTCGCTTTGTGCTGAAGGCCCGTGTCTGAGGAGGGACGGGAGAGGCCAGGGGGCACTTATGAACTGGCCGCTGGGCACCCAGGCCGCAGAGCAGCCCAGGCTCCTTGCTGTGGGTGGGGGGTGGGGTAGGGGGGTCTGCGAGCCGGTTCGGGTGGGGGGGGGGGGGGGGGGGGGGGGGGGGGGGGGGGGGGGGGGGGGGGGGGGGGGGGGGGGGGGGGGGTGAGAGGGATGGTCAGCAAAGGTGAGGGTTCGAGGCCGGGGCACAGGAAGGAGTGCGGCGGTAGAGACAGAGCAGGCGGTGGGCCTGGTCGCGCTGGGAGGGGGGCGCAGAGGCGGGCGGAGGAAGTGAGCGAGAGGCAGGGAGCCTGGCCTCGGGGCCTGGGACTGGGTCCCCTCACTCTGTCACTCGTCTCTCATGTGTCGGGCACTGTCAGCGAGCCACCATCCAGAGGGGGGACAGGTGTCCGGAACCACAGGTCCTCAGCCAGCGTTACCTGTTACCCTGGAGGTGTGTCCGAGGGACTCAGAGGGGGACAGGGAGATGCGAGAGATCAGGTCACCGGCGTCCTGGAACGTGAGCAGGGGTTTGCCAGGCGAGGAGTGGGCCCTGGCTGTGGGGACAGAGTGGGACAGAGCCCCGAGGGGCGAGACAGCACCTGCCCTTGGGGAGCGAGTGCCCTGCGGTCCTTGGGGGCCACCGGCACACCTGCAGGGGGGATGGTGTGGATCTGAGGGACTGGCCCCTCTCCTCAGGGCCCCGAGCACCTCCCTGGGCCTGTGACAGGGCCAGAGGCACAGAGAGGGAGCTGCAGAGCCCTCGGTCACACAGCCAGCTGCAGACCGCCCTGGCACGAGGTCCCTGTCCCCTGACCTGGGGCCTGTTCCAGATGCTTGTATCGGAGGTGCCTAACACATGTGCAAAATGTTGAGTGTAGGCAGGATTCGCTTCCAGAGCAGGCAGACGGGCGCGGCACTCCTCCGAGCACTGGCCTGTATTTAATCCTCAGGATAACCTATGAGAAGGTGCTATTATTAGACACTGAGGCCCAGAGACGTGCAGGACCCTCCGTGCTCAGCCCGTGCAGCACAGTGAGACAGAAGAGAAGGATCCGGGCCCGCTCCTGGCGCGGCAGGAGTCTCTCTGGGTACCGACGCCCTTCAGCCTCCGGCCTGGTGAGCAGGGGCGAGGTGGAGGCTCCCGTGGCCGGTGCGGATCCCACGTCCCGTGGGCAGAGGGCGGCAGGGCGCCTGCACCCGCCCCGCCGCACCCTGTCTTCCAGGAGGCGGGCCCCTGGGGCGCCGCGGCCTGGACTCCCTCGGCGGCCTGCCCCGGTGTTGTTTGCTTCTGTTTTTGTTTTGCAACCAGGTTATGTTTCTTTTTTTCCTTCTAATTGACTTTTTAATGAGGTGGGGCCTCGGCACCGACAGGCACGGGGCCTCGAGGGCACGGTTCGCTGCGTTGTTAGGGCGCGAGCTCACCCACGGAGCCCCCCCGAGACCGCTCGGCAGCGCCCCGGAGCCGCCCGCGTGTCCCTGCAGCTGTCCCCCGCCCCCCACGGTGACCACCCTCCCGACGCCTGTCACTGTCGATGAGCGCTGCCCACGCCTGAACTTCACGCGGACGGGAGGGTGCGCGCAGCCTGCTCCCTGCCGCCCCGCGTCCGTGTCCCCCCCGGGGTCAGCCGGCCCTCAGTGGCGGCCACAGGGCCTGTTTATCCGGGAGCTGGGCCTGCTCCGTCCAGAGACTTCCCTCCCTGCCCCCGGTCGGAGGACGCAGCCCCGGGCTCGCCGACTCCCTGTCTCCAGTCAAAACCAGGCCTGGGGGCCGATGTCCCGGTCCCTGCCTCTGGGCTGGGGCCTCAACGGCCACACAGAACAGGCCGAGGGTGTGGGTGGTGTGGACGTTGCCCCACTGGAGCTCCGGTTCCCGGGGGGACTCGCGGCGGGACTTGATGGGGAGCGGAGGGCCCCTCGGGTGCCGCCCGGGGCTCAGGGCTGCCGTGCCCCTCCAGCTCCGGAATCCTGGGAATCCAGGTTGCTGGCAAGGACGTCTTTCTGCAAGAAATGAAAGGGAAAGAGGCCGTTGATCCTGGTGGCCGCACGCAGGGCCTGGACTCGTCAGGCCCCATGCTGCCCTGCAGGGAGGAGTCTGCCCCCTGTTGCTTGCACACAGTAGGGTTTGAGAGGCCCCTGCTTGGGCAGCGCGCTGAGGGGGTCAGGAGCTGGGGCTCTGGGGCTAGACCGTCTGGGTTCGGATCCCGGCTCAGCCACTCGCTGCGTGACCTTAGGCAGGTTACTTAACCTCTCTGAGCACTGTCTATAAAATGAGGATAACAGCACCTACCTCGCCGGGTTGCTGTGGGACTTCGGTGAGATCACCCACGGGAGCCGCTTCGAGCAGCACCTCCCTCGCGGTGAGCGCTGTGTTCTCGTCTCTCACCAGGTTCAGGCACTGGGCCAAGTGCTCTCCACCC
>NC_043710.1:107873012-107946881 GCF_006229205.1 Suricata suricatta | reverse complement strand
GGGGGGGGGGGGGCGCCGGGAGCCACCCTCTCCCCCCAGATCCGGAGGTGTGACGCCTGCAGGCCACGAGCAGGCTGCTGGCGTGTTTGTGGTTATTACTTTCTGCCAGTTAATTGCTCAGGATTAATTGTTGAGGATAAGCGCAAGGTGTTTCTCTCCCAGCATGCTCTAAATTAAATGAGAGAGGGGGAGGCGGGGCCCCGTTGGAGGGTCAGGGAGAGCGTCCAGGAGGGATCTGGGCTTCAGGAACCACCCGCTGGCCCGGGGCTGGGCGGGGGCCACACAGGTGGTCATGACCAGGTGGCCTGGCATCAGATTCCACTCAGCGTCCCGCAGCTCAAGGGACGGCCGGGCTCCCTGCGGAGTCCAGGACTGAGGGTTTCTGGGAGGCTCGGCCATCAGCCGGTCACAGCGGGGCTGTGGGTCCCCTCTCGTCGGTGTGTGTATGTTGTGTGTGCAGGCAGGTTGTTCCTGTGGCCCCCACCCAGGAGCCTGACCCCCATCCCGCCCCCGTGCCCCTCCGCCTCTGGGCCTGTCTCTGCTCTCTGTCACATCTTCACCGGGCTTACTTTTCTCCGTATGCCCATGCCCTGCACGGGGACGGGCAGAGCGGGTTCTCTGTGCCTGCTGGACGGGTGGGCAGAGTGAACAGACGGACGGCGGGGAGAAAGAGGGGAGTGACCGTTTCCGTAGATGCAGTCCCAGAAGGGACACTCGGGACACGTGGGGCCACCTGAGGAGCACATCTCGCCTGTGCGTCCTGCTGGCTGACACGGGCCCCTTGGCGTGCCAGGGCTGGGCTCGGGAGAGCCGCTCCCGATCGGGGACAAGGTGACCCTCGCTCCCCCGCCCCCCGGGGCCTCCTCCGGACGGTTATTCCGACTCGGACAGAAGTGGGGCTGAAGGGGCCGCACGTGTTTGTCGGTAAAAAGCGTAACTGGACCTGGGGCCTGCGCCGGGTGAGGGTCCCGGAGCCTCGGGGCCCTGCTTGCTTGTGTGCCCACCAGGCTGCGCCCGGCCGCCTCCCTCCCCCCAAGCCCGCGGTGTCACCAGATGGACTCGATCCTGTCCTCGGTCAGAGCACCCGAGGCTCCGAGTTGGCGAATACGAGGTGTCTCCCAGCCAGGCTCCAGGCGGGGCCCCTGCGCAGCCCCAGAGCCTCCACTGGCCCAAAGCGGGCCTCTGGCACACGTCGGTACCTGACCGGGGCGCCGGATCGGGGCCGGGAGGGCGGGTTCGGATCTGGGCTCTCCCCTGAGCGCAGCGCAGACGTCGCCTTAGGGCCTTGGGTTGTGGGATTCCTCACCACGCATCCTGAGAGTCTCCTGGATCCGAGGTTCTGGAAGCGAGGCCGGGACGAGGAGGCGCGCTGACTGGGGGCCGGGCCGCTCTCCCGGGACCGTGGTCAAGGACCGTGGTCAAGGAGACGCTGCCCTCCTTGGTCCGGGGGAACCCGGGGGCACCAGAGCGACGTCAGCCTGGCCCCCGAGTAGCGAACCTGTGGCTCCGTAGTCCGCTTTGCCTTCCCTGCTGAGGAGGGAAGCGACAAGTGGCCTGGGCTTGGCCTGGGGTGTGAGCTGGTGCGCGGTGACCACAGGGCGGGGACAGGCCACGGGGAGCACTGTCCCGGGGGGGCCGCCTCCCCTGATTACCGCGAGGCCCTAGGAGAGCCCGGAGCGCCTCTGAGCCTCGGTTTCCTTGATGTCAGTGGGCCTCACGCCACATCCGTTAAGGAGGCACAGTCTGTGTTAGTGGACGATCCCCAGATCTCAGCAGCTTAGCAGAGTGTATTTCTTGCTCACGGAGGACCCGGTAGGCGGTGGGGCGGCCGCTCAGCCGGCCGCGGACGGAGGGGTGAGGATTCGGCAGGCCAGCCCCAGGCGTGGCCACCGCCGCCTCTGCACACACCGCGTTCCCTGCCAGGACACGGTCAGCACCCCTCAGAGGTAAGGAAGTCGGAGCAGAGGCCCCTGGCGGCGGCCGCGTCCAGCTGCGAGTCCAGGGCACAGAAGGGGACACAGAGATCGCTGGCGGGCAGCCCGCGTGCACCCCCAGGACTGATGGGACTCACGGAGGAGAGGCGCCCAGGGTCTCGTGGGTCCTGGGGGAATGTCTTTCCCTTCCGCTTGCTTCTGTGTCTGGATCAGGAGGCCCGCTGCGGGTGCTTGTCGAGGGGGCCCCTGGCCGTGGACTGAGCCCCACCCGGCGCAGCCCCACCGTGGCCCACCAGCACGCGCTCAGGGGTATGTGAGCACACGGGCGGCACGGGCACGGCCGTGGTCATTGCCAGGCCCCATTTCTCCTGTGGAGTCAGGGAGGCTCGGGACAGGCCGGCCGTGGGGGCGCCTGGACTCGGCGGGAGACGATGCGCCAGGGTCAGGGCGCAGGCGTGTCAGGAGCGAGCTTTTCCCAGGGTGCCTGGGCCGGGGCAGCGGCTGAGGGGTTCAGCATCAGTAATGAGGTCCCCCCTGCCTGGGCCTCGGCTGGAGAATGGAGAGCGGCGGGGGATGGGGTCCCGGCAGACCCCCAGAAAGGAAGATTCTTGCTAGGAGGGCGACTCTCTCCTCCAGTCTGCCCAGGACTTTCCCGGGTCGAGCACTGGACGGTGCCAGGTCCTGGGAGCTGCCCTCCCAGCCCCGTCCCAGACAGACCGGGGTGGCTGGTCACCTAGTGCTACGTGGAGGATGTAATGGGCCCCGGTCCAAATCCTGGTTCTGGTATCTACTGGCTGTTAACACGGGGTGAGCTCTCTGTGCTTTCTGAGCCTCAGTTTTCCTCATCAATAAAGTGGGGTTAACAGTGAACATGGCCCAGGGCACTTCCATCGTGAGAGAAGACGGGATACATGAGGAGCCTGGCCCTCCCCCGCTGTGGGTGCCTGTTCAGCCCCTGCCTGACCCCCCTGTGACCAGGGAGCCCCACCCTCCTGATGCAGTCTGGTTGTTCAAAACACCCCTTCTGGGAATCCTTCCCCACTGGGTCTTCTATTCTGGGCCATGTCACAGCCCCTGCACTCTAAGGGTGATAGCTGTGTGCGCAGCTGTCTGAACAGATGGACCGGTGTGGGGACTGCGCCGGGCCCCGCGGAGGGGCCAGCGCTGGGTCTGCCGTGAGGACCACGGGGCTCCAGACCCAGCTGGTTATGAATGTGTCTACCTCCTCATCCTGTTTTCGGTCAATCTGTTTGGCAGCCACCACGTGAGGCCCCTAAGCATGGCCACCACAAATGGCTGTGCGGCACGTCTTTGGGGGGTACTGCTCCTCTGAGTTGTGCAGTGCACAGCCTGAGGAACCAGGCACAGAGAACAGCGTACGTACCGGAGGTTTCAGTGGGGGGCGAAGGTTAATTTTGGCGAGAGCGCTCACGCCGTGTGCAGTGGAAGGAAGCAGCCACCCCCGCTCCCGGCACTCCCTGTGGGCAACGCGGGCCTTGTGCGGTTGAAGCCCTCTTGTTTGTTACACCTCAGCCATCACCGTGTCCTGGGTCCGTGTCCCCAAACGTGCACGTCGAGGCAGCCGCAGGGCTGGTTAAAGCACAGATCTCTCGACCCCTCCCCCAGAGTTTCTGGTTCCGTGCGCCCGGGAAGGGGCCCGTGATGTTGCCTTTCTGCGACTTCCCGGTGCCGTCAGTCCTGGACCCCAGTCGAGGACCGCTGTCCTCGGTCACTCTTCCACGGTAGTTTGTGCCGAGGGCGACGGGTCCCTGCCCTGCGGCTCAGCTGAGGCGCGTCACCTCACCTCTCCGAACCTGAGTTCTCCTTTATCAGTGGGGAGTGGGAGCATCTGTTTTTCGTGCCTGGGGTCCCCGTTGGGAGGGCCGGATCAGACCGTGTGTTTCAGCGCCCCGGGCTGTGTGAGAAGCTGGAGGGTGTTTTTCGTTGGTCATTTCTTCTCTGGGCAGCAGGAGTTTCTCTCTGTGTCCCGGCGGATTCTTCCGGTCTTCTCCTTTTAGGAGTGACCACACACCTCTTCACCGCAGCATCCGCCGCAGGCTGACTTCTGTGTGGATACCCGGTCGCCATCAGGGTCGGCCCGCCCCACACCGAGATGCTGTTCCGTGCAGTGGCCCTGGGCAAGCCTCACTGGGGCTGCCAGCGGGTCACGGAAGTCAGAGGGCCGTGCTAACCTCCTTCCCGGGCCGCCGGGAGAACCCGTGCAGAGCAGGGACGGGATGCCCAGGCCCTGGAAGCCCGATGGGGTGAGCAGAAGGCTCCGCCTACATGTGGAGGTAACCGTTTTTACAGAGAGGTAAGCAGTGTGTGTGCCATCGAATGTGCACAGCCCGTGGTTCGCGGTGGCAGGTGAGGATGAAGGGTGGCTGACACTGACGTTGTGTGACTAATGCTGACGTCGGCCACAGGGGTCCGGCTGAAGTCAGCGTCCGAGGGGAGACTTGAGAAGCCGCGAGCTAATTACTGCTGGGCCCACAAAACCCTTTATGGGGAGGGAATGACCTAGAATGCAAAGTAGGTTTTGTTCTGTTTAGGAAACGGGGAGGCTTCTAGCAAGAAGAGTCCCGAGAAAGTAGAAACGCTGGGGGGCTGGCAGGAGGTGAGAAGGGAATTCGGAGGGTGTGGGTGGAGAGGCGGTGAACAGACGCCACCGGAGCGGCCTGTCCCAGAGCCGGGCATGGAGTGTGTCTGGGTTCAGACGTGCGTGCGCGCACGGCCAGTCCACAGTGAGCCTCGACGCCCTGTGTGCGTCAGGCACCGTCACCTTTCACCCCTGCAACCTGCACGCCTCCTGACTGATGTCGGCGCCTCCCGTTTCTTTCCACCTCTGCCTAAAATAGGGATCTGATCAGATCACTGCCTGGCTTTCATGCCTCCTCGCCGTCCGCGTAATCGGTATCTACACCCATCGGGCTGTCCCCGTCCCCGGAGCCTTCCGGCTGGCGCCCGTCGCTCTGGCTTTCCTCCGGCCCTTCCACTGCCTGAGTCACCTCCACGGACCCCTCCCTGCACGTGTCTCCCAGAGCCCCCCACAGTGAACCCGGCGCGGACGCTGGAACGGAGAGGGTCTGGTTCTTCGTAATAAAAGTCAGCGCTGCCCTAAGAGCACACACACATCCACTGTGTCGTGGGTCCCAGATGCAGAGCCCCTGCTTGGGGCCACCAAGGCCCCTGAAGGGTGGTTCTTTGCTCCGTCGGCCCGCAGCTCGCTGTCTAGTCTGCTTCCGCCTCGGGTATGCCTGATAGGCGGAACGCTTGACACAGAGTAGGCACTTAGTGTATACTTGCTGATCAAGTGGCCAGACTCTGTGGGGACATGAAATCCAGCAGATGCAGAATCGGTCTGCTACACTCCCACTCTGAATCCTGAAAGGCCTTGTATGTCTGCTCTCTCTTTTCCCTCAGCACATTACTGGAAAGGATAAAATAATGAAAAGTGATTTTTCCCTAATACGGCTCAGGGAGTTGGGGCCCAGGAAGCTTTAGAGCAGCTCCCCCAAAGCCAGGAGCAGGGTCGGCGCTTCCCGAACCACCAGACAGCATCGCCCTCAACAGTGGGGACTAAAGAGACAGCAAATTTCCGCCTGGATCCTGCTATCCGTGCCAGACCAAGGGGTTTGCTGAGATCCTGCTGGGAGTGCTTGGCACACACGGTCTGGTCCGTGCCTCGCCGCAGCCCTGCCGGCGGTGGGTGTTATCTGCCCCCCTGTCCTAGGTCAGGGACCTGAGGGAGGATGAGAAATGACGTGCTCACGTTGACACCAGCTCGTAAGAGACGGGCTGTGAACCCGCATCTGAGTGGCCCCGTGTTCATGGTTAGTCTCCTCTACCGGCTCACAGACCTCTTCTGCAGAATTGCCAATAATAATGGCAAATTACTGCCACTTTCTCATCACATGCTCATGAGGGCACGAGGCCAGTGGTTCCCTGACAAGAAATACTCCTGAGAAGCTTCTGGAACTGTGTGAGACGGAGAGAGATCGAGGAAGGAGAGGGAGACGAGGGTTGGGTTTTTCTTGCAGAGTGACGCGGGGAGCTCCCCACGTCTGCAGGGCGGGGCCAGGGGCGCCACTGCCGTGGAGAAGGGGCTCCGGGAACCCCGCGGCGCCCCCCGGGCGGGCCCTCCCGGCCCACAGCCTCATATTGCGCCTTCCCACGTTGTACCCGGGCTGGTCTGGGCAACCACTAGCAAACGACAGAAGTGATGAGGTCACTTCTGAGCGAAGCTTTAAAAGATGGTGGCTCTTGTCTGGGTCTCCCGCCCTTGGATTGCTGGTTCTGGGGAAAAGCCCTCGCCACACTTACAAGCAGTGGAGGGAGGGGGCCACGCGGTGAGGAACGCAAGCCCCGAGCCAACAGACAGAGGAACTGAGGCCTGACGTCACCGCACAGTGGGCAAGCTGGGGACGGGTTCTCCAGCCTGGATGACCACGGCCGCGGACAGCAGCTGTGGCCTCGAGAGACCCTGAGCTGACCCACCCCCCTGCTCAGCCACTCCTGATTCCTGACCTTCAGAAACCACAGGACATCATACACGACGGTGGTCTGAAGCTGCTCCGCGCGGGGGTGATTTGTTACGCAGCAGTAGATAACAGTACAGCCCCGAAGAGCCGCTGCGGGGCCGGTTCCTGGGAGGCCCCGGGAGCCCAGCGGACGGGGCTGGTTCTGAGGAGCAGTCACGCAGCTGGGAGTCCCTGTCTGCTCGGGGGATGAGCTGCGCCTCTGGGTTTTTGCCCCGGGCAGCTGGGCCCCGGGCCGCCTGGCTTCTCCCTCAGCCTGGCGTGAATGTGTCCGTCTGTCTGCACCTTCCCGGGAGCCCCGGGGTTGGGGCGAGCCGGGTGCGGGAACAGCCCGGCCGCTGTCTCCTCGGTGGTGCCGGTGACAGGACGCGCTGGACGCGGCTCCGCACCCGCACAGTCCATGCTTTATCACGGCCCCTCTCGCGTTTCAAAGCCTCTTTCATTTCGTACGAGGAGACAGATGTGAGGGCCCGCGGGCTCACACAGGCGGCCGTTGTGGGGAAAGAAAAAGATACTTTGTGTCCCCCCTCTCTCTGGGAGGGCGCAGGCTTCTCCTGGCTTTATTTTTATGTGGTTTTTAAAGGGGTGACTGTTCCCCTCATGGGGACACACACAGCCTCCGCTCTCTCCAGGGCCAGGTGCCTCGGATCTGCCCTTGGGTGACCTGTGTGACCTTGAGCTGATGCTGCATCGGCTCTGAGCCTTCGTTTTCTCCTCTGCAAGAGGGGGGGTGGTAATGCCCTGTGGGATGCGGAATATGGGAATGGACGTGAGACTTCCGCCTACACTCACAGTCTCCGCTCTGCCACTGGTGTCCGGTGTGACCCGGGCCCGGCGCTTCCCATCCCCGGGCGGGGGTCCCGCTGCTCTCCTTCCTTCCTCCACCGCAGTGGGGCGGCGGCTGCAAGCCCCTGGAGGAGACAGGAAGGGATTCTCAGAACCCCTCTCCCCCCACCCCGCCTCCTTCCGCCTCCCAAGGTGCCCCGTGAGGCCCGGGGATGAGGTCCCGTCCCGCAGGAGGGGTCTGCGTGTGGCGTGAGGGCCTCCCGCCGCGTGACCTGGATCCCGGCTAAAGAACCCCCCCAGCTTCCTCGTGGAAAGGTGACCTGCAGAAGCAAGAGCGGCAGGTTCTGGGCTGTGTCTTGTGCTGAGTGTCACGTGCCTGAGTCCTCAGCCCTGGCCTTGCCTCCAAGCGCTTCTCCTGCTCCCGGGCCCCCACCTCATCCCTCCACCCAGAGACCACTTGCTCAACAAACATCATGGAGCCAGTCAGGTCCCGGCCCCCAGGGGGCTCACGGAAAACTGGAGACAGATGCTCCCCAATGCAAGCGCTGGAGAGGAAAGTATCGGCTCTGCAGGCTGGGACGACCATGACCTCTGGGCCGCTGGCTCTGGCAGGCTTCACCTGTGATCCTTTATTAGCCTGTTTTAATGGCCTGGCGCCCCCCACCCCCAGGTCTGCCAGCTCGATGCTCACAGGGGCGAAGCAGCCATCCCCGAAGGCCGAGCCGGGTCACAGAGCGCTGCCGCGGGCCGGGGTCTCTGGGTGGGGCTGTGCGTGACCAGACTTCTGCGATTTGCAGAGGTCCTACTGTGTGCCGGGTGCTGCCCCGGGGCCTGACTGGGGAGCATTTGCAAGCACTTCCAGGAAACAGGGGTCTCACGACAGAAAGCCGGATAAGGGAGAGCTGTGCTGGGTTTCTGGGCTCTGCAGGCATGGAGCCACCCGCCCGCCCATCGATGCTCCCCCGGGACCAGCCGCCCCCCCCCCCCCCCCCCCCCCCCCCCCCCCCCCCCCCCCCCCCCCCCCCGCCCCCCCCACCCCAGACGGCCGTCCCTGACTCCTGGCCCTCCTTCCTGCCGCCCCCTCGGGCCACGGGACTTTCTGTCCTCCTCTCTTGCCAGTTCACCCCCAACGAAGATATTCCTATTTAAAAATAAATCGCTGCGATCTTTAATTGCAGACTAAATAATTGCTTCATTTTATTTAAACGTGGCTCCTGGAGGCTCTGGGAACAATTAGAAGAAAGCATAGGGCAGTGCCGGGTGCATGTTCTCAAGCATATAATTTTTTTTTATTATTATCGTACCGATGTTTGCAGGCTCTGGAAAAGGAAAGGGCGCCCCTCCTCCGGAGTTAGTCATGCGCAACTTACATGCAATAATAACACTAATAGTGATAATAATAACAATTCCTGGCCTTTTCTGGGTTTCATGCCTGGCTCCCAGGGAAGCTGGGCAGTCGCCATGCTCTTTCCAGAAGGAGAGAGGTGAGAGCAGACCAGCCTGACAAGTGACCGGTACCCTGGCCCTTCCTGGGCGGACGTGGCTTTGATGTGGGCCCAGAGCCGACTGTGTGTGCGCATGCGCGACTGTCTGTGTGCGCATGCGCGAGTCCTGGGCAGTCGCGCGCTCTCAGAGCTTGTGCCCGTGTCTCAAATTCACTATTCGTTCAATAGTGTAAGAACTGGTTGGGTCATTTACGCATCTCTCTCTTTTTTAAAATGTTTGTTTATTTATGGGGCCGGGAGAGAATCCCCAGCAGGCTCCACGCCGTCAGTGCAGAGCCTGATGCAGGGGCTCAGTCTCATGAACCACAGGATCAGTGGCCTGAGCTGAAATCAAGAGTCAGAATCTCAGCCACCTGAGCCACCTAGGTGCCTACACGCCTCCTCTTATAATGGAGGGAGCCGGGGCCAGAGGACATATCTTCCTCTTAGGACCAGGAAGACCAAGATTTGAATTCCTGTCCCGCAGGTCACTCTTGCTTGCAGTGAGCCCGGGCATGTTTTTGTACCTGGAAAAATGAGCAATAATGACACTTCCTTATTTTGGGAAACAAAGAATACAGTGAACGTTCCAAGTACGGTACCTATATGCAGTGGACCCCGAACCCATGGTGCTCGTTACTTCCCAAGGCTGCTCCGTCTTCAAGAGCCTGCAGATTATACACAGAGAGAAAAAGGCCACTGAGCTTGGAGGGTACCGGCCAGGAGGAAGGGGGGAAGGATAACACCCATCCGCTTCTCCGCACCCCCCATCCTGATGGGTGGCCCTCCTGGCTCCTGTGTGGCCTGCGGGGCCACTTACTTCACCTTGCTGAGCACCTGTGGGTGCCAGATCCGGAAGCTCCTGCGCACAAGGAACTTCAAGGCCATGGTGCAAGAGGCAGGGAGCAGCTGCATTTATTGTGAGGTCGGATGGTAGGCAGGCCTGTCTTGGTGGAGCTGGGGGCCCCGGGAGCATGACAGGGGGCAAAACTGCCCTGCACCTGGGGCTCAGGGAGGCCTCTGGGGGCGCCCCGCCGGCATGGGGCCTCGGGATGTGTAAAAGTTGCAGAAAGGAGGTCTGTGGGGAGAAGGGGCCACCTGGGGGTGTGGATGACCTCACGTTCTAGAATCACAGCCTGCGTGCTCTGTGGCGGGAACGGTGGGAGACCAGGCTGGCGAGGGAAGCGGGCGCTTTGTGGGTACCTTCCCAGTGCCCATGCTGAGGACCCTGGGCCGTGAGCAGCCAACACCCACCCTGCTCTGGGATTCCCCACTCCGGGAACCGGGGGGGCTGTGGCTCACTGTGACAGGTGAACTGCCCCCTCAGGGCAGGACGGGGCAGGCAATCTGTATTTATTTAATAACATTTTAATTAAGATATATAATCACATACCATACGAGTCACAAGTTACACCTGTTAAGTGTACAGTTAGATGATGGTGAGTATATTCACAGAGCTGAGAAGCCATCGCTACAGTCAATTTTAGAGCATTTTCACTGTTCTGAAAAGAAGCCCCATGTCCAGGAGCAGTCACTCCCTGTCTCTCCTCCTGACCCCGCCCCCCCCATGGAGGCAAATGTCTGCCCGTAGGGATTCACCTATGGATGGGACCACACAGCACGTGGCCTTGTGTCGGGCTTGTTCTCCCCGAGCCTCAGGTCTTGGCGGCTCTTCCGTGTAGTAGTTTGAATCCACCTCTTACCTGTTCTTCCACCCACTGATGGACGTTTCATTTTGTTCCACTTCTTTGCTCTTATGAGAAACGTTGCTACGGATGTTACGTACACATGTTTTCATGGGGACGCATTTTTTTTTCAGTTCTCTCGGGAGATTCGTGGGAGCGGAATTGCTGGATCCTACAGTGATTCTGTTTAGGAATTCTTTTGAGAAACTGCGGGTCTGTTTTCCAAAGCGGCCGTACCATTTTACGTTCCCACCAGCAGCGTGTGAGGGTTTGGATTTCGCCAACTCCCCACCAACTCTGGTTATTCTCTGTTTCTGTTTTTATTTTTGAAATTCTAGCTGGATTTCCTGTTGCTGCTATGACAGGTTCCCACAGACTCCGTGAGTGACAGCCACACAAACTTATCTTACGATTCTGGAGGTCAGAAGTCTCAAATGGGTTTCATGCGGCCTGGACCCAAGTGTGGCAGGGCCGTGTTCCTTCTGGAGGGCTTAGGGGAGAGTCTATTTGCTTGCCTTTTGGGATTTCCAGAAGTTGCCCGCATTCCTTGGTCCGTGGCCCCTCGGCCTTGAACGCCAGCAGGCACACCATGCTGAGCTGTGCTTTGTGGTCCCCCCTCCTCCTCCTGCCATGTCCCTCCTGTCTCTCTCCTTCCCTTTAGAGGACTCTTGTGGTTACATTGGGCCCGCCTGGATAATCTGGAACCTTCCCTTCATCTCAAGGTTCTAAGCCATTCATGTCTGCCACTTGCCTTTTGCTGCATTAGGAAACATTCACAGGCTCTTGGAGGTTAGGATCGTGGTCACCTTGGAGGGTCATCGGTCACCTTGGAGGGTCATCATTCTGTCACGACAGCCACCCTCCTGGGTGTGAAATGCTATCTTACTGTGGTTTTGATTTATCTTTCCTCCAGGTCTAATCACAGTGTCTTTTCATGTGCTTATGGCCACTTGTGTATTTTCTCTGGAGAAATGCCTATTCAGATCTTTTGCCCATATTTCCGTTAGGTTGCCCTTTTATTATTCAGTAATGGGAATTCTTTATATATTCTAGATACGAGTCACTTACAGATAAATGGTTTGCAGAGATTTTCTTCCATTCTGTTGTGCTGTTTAAAGAGCAAAGCACTTCAGTTTTGATGAAGGGTGTGTTATCTATTTTTTTCTTTTGTTGCTTGTGCTTTTTGAGTCATACACATGAAACCATTGCCTAATCTGAGGTCATGATCGTTTACCTGGATGTTTTCTTCTGAGAGTTTTTTATTTTTAGGTCTTACATTTGGAGTTTTGATTCATTTTGAGTTAATTTTTGTATACGATGTGAGGTCGGGGTCCAACTTTATTCTTTGGCGGGAGAAAATCAGCTGTCCTGTCACCATTTGTTGAAATGTCCTTCCCCACTGGATGATCTTGGCACCCTTGTCTAAAATCAATCGATTCTAATTGTAAGAATTTACTTCTGGACTCTTATTTCTATCTCATGAATCAAAATGTTTATTCGGATGCTAGTACCACACTATTTTGTTTACTGTAACTTTGTAGTAAGTATCACACTTGGGAAATACGAATCCTTCAGCATGGTCTTTTTCAGGACCATTTTTGGCTATCCTGGGTTTCTTGCAATTTTTCATTAATTTTAAGATCAGTTTGTTAATTTCCACAAAGAAGTTAATTGGAATTCTGACAGGGACTGTGTTGAATCTGTAGATCAGTTTGGGGGATATTGCTCTCTTAACAATATTAAGTTTTTCAGGCTATGAACATGGAGTATCTTTTTATTTATTTAAGGCTTCTGTAGCTCTTTCAATAATCCGTTATAATTTAAGTTTGGTGCTTTTTCAAAAAAAATGTATTCCTAAGTGTTTTCTTTTGGATACTACTGTAAATGGAATTATTTCTTAATTTCATTGTTGGATTGCTCATTGCTAGTGTATAAAAATGCAACTGAATTTTGTGTACTGATCTTGTATCCTGCAGTCTTGCTGATTTCATTCTAATAATTTTGAGCGGATTCCTTAGGATTTTCGAGATACAGGATCATGTCATCTGCAAATAGAAGATAGTTGTACTTTTTCCCTTCTAAGCTGGGAGTCTTTTATGTTTTATTTCACTGTCTCATTTAAATTCCCTGGCTGGAACCTCCAAGTACAGGGTTGACAGAAGTAGTAAGAGTTGGTTGACATCCTTGTCCCTGATCCTGGCGAAGATCAACCACTCTTTCACCATCAAATAATGTCAGTTGTAGGGTTTTTTTTAGGTGACCTTTATCGGTTAGACACTTCCTTCTAGCCCCAGTTTATTGAGTGGTTTATTCGTGTGGGTGTGAAATGTTGTCAGGTGTTTTCTGTCTGTGTCTCTGGAGAGGAACACATCCCTGTTATACCCTCTTGGTGTATGACATTCATTGATTTTCCAATATTAAACCAACCTTGCATTCCTAGGATAAATCCCGCTTGGTCATAACAGAATGTTTTCTTATGTGTTTCTGGCTTCAGTTGGCTGGTATTAAGTCTGATGTCAGGATTCTCTGGGGACAGCAAATCACTGCTCCCTCTTCCCAGACCGTCCTACCAAATTCTCTTCAAGGATTCTGCTCCCTTTCCCTGGCTCCGTCTTTCTCATATTAGTGCATGGGCTGCTAGTCGATAGTAGTGCAATGATACCTCTGAGCCCACTACCGTGAGGCACGGCTCAGATGGCACTTCGGGCAGGAAACCTTCCCAGGGGCTCCCCTCCACCCACCGAAACGGCACCCTCTGCATCTCTGCCCCCACCCTTTCCTCCGTCCGTGCAACTCGTGGCGGCACTAGCCATTTTCTCCAGAGGCTGACTGCCTGACTCTCTCCCCTGCTCAAGGGCTAGCTCTTCAAGGACTGGGTCATTATCCTACTGGCCTGCCAAAGGCTCTGTCAGTGTTTGTTAAATGGTGTCTATCTGCCCAAGGAATTTTCAAGAAGGACAAGAGATTAGAAGCTCTTAGAGATGATTCGGTACCTTGGTACAGTATAAATGGTTTTTAAACATTTTTTAAAGCAGCAAAATCCTGACATCAAGTGGAATCTTCCATAGAACCCTGACATCTAAAACCTATAAAAGGCGGTTGCTCAGGTCGAAGCAGGGGTAGAGGCCTGAGTCCTGCCCCGGGCCTTGTCCTGGTCTCCCTTTCCTGCTCCCTGGCAGATCTTTAGGGAGCTCCTCAGAACCCTTGGACTTCGCAGGACACAGTTTGCAAACCACAGTGGGATGGAAGGAGCCCAGGCCATCTCTGTCTTGGCGACCCTGGGCATTTGCCGCCTCACCTCCCTAGACCTGGTGTCTTCATCCTTAAGAGGAAGAGTCACACCCTATTAGAACTGGCACAACTTGGCATGAGTGGCCGCACTCCTGCCTCTCCTCCATTCACCCCTGCTGATAGTGGAGCCCTTTCCCACAGAACCCAGAATCCTCCATACGGAGCTCTCGGGAGCCTCAGCAGGTCATGGGGGAGGACTCTGCGGCCTGCAGGGATGAGCTGACCCTCAAGGAGGCCTGCCTCCGTCCTCACCTTCGGTGGTGCAGTGCGTATGAACAGGGTCTTCTTGTCTTGCTCGGAAACGGCAAGTTGGGCTGCAGGCTTGGCTAGCTCTGGGAGTTATCTTGGGTTTGGAATGCGCTGTAGGATCGTGAACTGAGTGGTTAAAGACCAGCCTTGCCCCGGCCAAGCAGGAGGGTGTAGATGGGGACGGGGCCGCCCCTCAGGCTGTGGGAAGACCCCATCACAGGTGGAGGGCCGCTGGCCTAAGAAATACTCTCATGGAGCCTCTCAGAGCTGCGGAGGGACTGGAACAGGAGACCGTGAATCACGACAAGGCAGCGATGCCGGTGTGAGCACAGTTTACAAAGCCGTCCCGTGTCCACGGTCCATTTCTGATCTCCCGTTGCCCCAGAGCCGCGCTAGGCGGCCAGAGCAAGCTTTCACTCCTCTGCTTTCGTTTCAGGAAGCTCGGTGACTTAGCCAAGGTCGCACGGCTGGTTAGGACTGACCGGAGTGCTTTTCTGGCCTCTCGGCTCTTGACCGTGCTCGCTACGTGCTGCGTGGCCCCACTTCTCCCAGGCTCCCCCCCCGGATGCAGGAGCTGGTTACACCCCTGCTCCGGGAGGCCTGACAGGCTTTAGAAGGTGACTGGCCAGCAAGGGCCTCCACCCCCAGGCCGCGAGCAAGGGCTCAGACTCAGGGGGCCAGTGAGGACCGAGTGTGACCTGGAAGTCAGCGACAATGACAGCAAACCAAAGACTGAGCGGTGGGAAGGCCAGGAAGGGAGGAGGCCACCGTCTCTGGAGACGGCTGAGCCCATGGCAGAACCTGATCTCTGGCCCCAATTAGTCTCAAGACCTCTGGGAAGTACCTGCCCCCCAGGCCCTCACCTGAGCGGGGGGCACGAGGGCTGCCTTCTGAAAGGTGAGAACTGTGTGATTCTGACCCGCTTTGCTGGACGCACCCTGACTTAATTGTCAAGTGCCTTTGTGTCATTCAGAGATGACTTCCTTCCGAACCAGCAACTTCACAGAGTCAGAGCTAAAACACTAGCAGTGAAATGGGCCAACCAGGTCCCAGCAGATGTGAGGAGGCCAGGATGGATTTCTCCAAGCAGATTAGGCACTGCCTCCAACATGGGCCGTGTCCAGACATGCATGAAGGGAATCTTGATCCCTGTCACCTGGCTGTAGTCCCTCACCTCACTGGGCTCCCATATTCTACAATTAGAGATTCATTCCTTTGACTTAAGAATTTGTTTCAAGCTGAAAGGCAAATACATCAGGAGAAGTATACCCTAAGTTCTGCAGTCACACTCCATCCATCCTTTCTGGAGAGAGGGTTTTGCTTGGGGAAAGTGGAGAGTATATAGGTCTAGGGAGGTAAGAAGAGAAGGAAAAGAAAGATCTAGAATTATTGTCCCTTCTGGGCAGGGACCCACTATTTTCCTACGGCTTGTGTGTAATCGATGCATCCCCTTCATCCCATGGAGTTTTGGAGGATTAACACAGTCTTGGTGGTTGAGGTGGGGAAAGATCTAGAACTTTCATCATCAACAATAACCGTGGATCTGAGTTCAAATCCCAGCTCTTCTACTTACTGGCTCTGTGACCTTGGGTAAATTATTTAACCTCTCTGGGCTGCCATACTTAGTCTGTGAAGTTAGGGGTATGAACACTGCCTACTGAAGAGAGTTTAGTTAGAGTTAAATGAGTCTGTGAATGTAAAAGGTGTGAAGCCATTGGGCACTTGGGTCACGCTCAGAGGATGTCCAACATTGTCACTAATAGAGCCAGCATTTTTTGAGAATGCTGTGTGCCTGCTGTCAAGCTAATGCCACGTGGGGGGCACTCTGCCACGCTATCGCCTTGGCCGTTACCCCGAGGTCTCCTGTTCCTACGCTGCCTGTGCTGGTCCAGCTTCCCTGCGAGGGCGGAAGCCCCCACGCTCCGTGTCACGGGCCACTGTCATTCTCCAAATCCACCCAGATACGGCCCTTTTACCTCGCTGGGACTCTCCCGTGGGGCCCTGGGGTCCTGTCCTGCCCTCAGACCCTCTGTAGTGCCACCCTGGCTTATTTAACGGATGGCTTTACCTTCAGACCTTGCAGAGAAAGGGTTGGAATTCTGGGGCCCTTCCTCCCTGGACGGCCCTGCCTTCCCAGGAGCTGTCGGCCTGCGGGGGGGAAGCGTTTCTGAAACAGAGAAATCATCCTGAGGCGCCTTTGCTTGGGTCGGGGGCTTCCCCATGGTCTTGTATTTATATTAATAAATGTAAAAATATGACATGAAATAAAAATAAGTCACCCAAGAGATTTTTCCTGTACTAATAACAACAAAAAATTGCACTATGGTGAGGTCTCCCCTCTCCCCTCACACAGAAGAATCTGGCTTAATGGTTCATTTTGAGAGAGAGAGAGAGAGAGCGCGAGCACATGCATGGGGGAGGGTCAGCAGAGAGGGAGAGGGAATCCCAAGCAGGCTCCCGGCTGCCAGCACAGAGCCCAACACGGGGCTCGAACCCCTGCACTGGGAGATCACGACCTGACCGAAGTCAAGAGCCTGACGCTCCAGTGGCGGAGCCCCCAGGCGCCCCTGGCTTACCGGTTTGGACTCTGCCTCCCGAAGCCCCGGGTGCACACGCGGCCTGCCCTCATCTCTGCCCTGGGGGGTGTTATTACCCTTCCCACAGACAAGGGAGCTGAGGCTCCAGAAAGCCAAGCAGCCTTTCGGCCCAGCTCCGATGCTCTTGACCCCTACGCTGTGGTGCCCCCCACAGGGCGGGGCCCTGTGAGCTGCAGTCCCTCTGGGGTTGCCCCCCCCCCTTCCTAACACCTGCTCCCTCTGCAGAGGCCCCGGGGAGGTCCCCCCTCCTCCCAGGGGGCAGCCCCTCGGCCACAGGCAGCAGCAGGGGGGTGCTTTTTGGCTCCGCAGCAGCTGATCGGAACGGATGATATGTTTTCACTCTGGCGTGTTCAGCAGTGCGGATCGGACAGGGAGCGGAAACGGGAGCGATAAGAGGGAAATAAATCACCCGACGGGATTTAGTCATGATAGTGAGGAGAGGGTGATCGCTGAGCCGCGAGCTGGGGGTGCAGCAGCGCTTGGGGGGCCGGAGACACGGCTGCGGGGCCCGCTCTGCCGGATACGCCCGTGCCCTCCCAGGGGGCAGACGGAGGGACCTAGCCTGGCCCTGGCCGGGGACGCCTGCCCGGCTGTGCCCGGAGAAGGCGCTCTGCCTGTCGCATTTCTCAGTGGGACTCGGGGTTCACGCAGGTGTGCCCCAATTCCTCCTATTCTGAATGCTCCCCATGAAGCGTCTCCGCCTTCCCTCTGCTGGCCCTGGAGGGCGTCCAGGGGAGGAGTCACAGGGGCTCCCTGCAGCCCCTGGAAAGGGCCAGGGCCCCCGCCCCCCGCATTCTGGGCGCTTCCCTCTGCCCACCGGCCCGTCCTGCAGGCTCCCCAGCAGGGCCCTGGCGCAGTGTCGCGGCGGCCAAGGGCAGCGGTTCTGAGGCCCGGCGGCCAGGCGGCGGCGGCGCAGGTGACGCAGGACTGTCTGTCCCAGTTCCCGGAGGGACACCTGCTCTGGCGAGTTCTGAAACACCGTTTCCAGCGCGCTGCGGCGTTACTTACAGGAGCCACAATGAAACGAGACAACCTTTCAATCAAGCTGCCTGTTGTTCCCGCTTCAAGGCTGGCGAAATAAATACTGAGCAAATAAAGTTAGTCGGCCTCTGAGCATTTTAATGAATAAAGAGTAGCAGGGGGGCTGGGCGCGGGGAGCTGCTGGCATCCCGGTGGGCAGCCTGGAGGCGGCCCTGTGGGGCAGCTCCTGCCTCCTGCCCTCCCCCACCCTCCTGGGGGGCTGCCTCCTCTTGCTCCCAGCTCTGGCCCAGAGCCCAGCCCAGCTCCCACCTGCGGGGCCTCAGCCCTGGGCTGTGAGGCGGCGAGGTCCCTGCGGCCCCCAGGACTGCAGATAAGGCTGCAGGTGGACACACGGCCCCGGGTTCTGCCCCCCAGGAGGGAGGGCAGGGACCACGCTGCAGACGGCCCGGGATGCACTCACCGCCAGCCCTGCAGGCTCCCGGAACAGATGTGCGATGGGTGAGGGTAGATGCAGGAGAGTAAGGGGTGAGGGTCACCCCAAATCAGGAGGGCTTCCCGACAGACAGACCTCTCGCTCTGTTGTCAAGCTGCTGGGTCAAAGCGTGTTCTGGAAGGAGGAGGAGGGTTTGGGCGAGGTCTTGCCGTAACCTTCATGGTGTCCTTGCGGACACGCTGGAGACCTGGAACCTGGAGGGTGTCCAGCGAGGAGTGTTTGTAAAGGTTGAAGACCCAGGGGATGGACACCTAACAGACTGAGGTCAATCTGGAGGGCAAATTTCTCGGGACACGGGGTCCCTGTTCTTTCAGTGACTGAATGATGTGGAGGACACGCTAATGAGACTTGTGCGTGACCTAAAGCTACAGGGGAAGATACTGGCACACCAGTGGTAAGAAAACAATAGCCAAAGGGCGCCTGGGGGGCTCAGTCGGTTGAGCCTCCGGCTTCATCCCAGGTCATGATCTCAGGGTTCCTGGGTTCGAGCCCCACGTCAGGCTCTGTGCTGACAGCTTCAGATCCTGTGTCTCCCTCTCTCTCTGAACCTCCCCTGCTTGCGCTCTCTGTCTCTCAAAAATAAATAAAGAACATTAAAGTAAAAAAGAAAAAGAAAAATAACAGCCAATGCCGTGGCCCAGGTACCAGGCTGCGTTCTAAACACGTGCTATGGGCTCACGTTGAACTTCTTCAGCATCTCGAGGAGGTCGGTAATATCATTGGGCCCATTTTACAGATACGGAAGCTGAGGACAAAAAGGCTAAGGCAACCAGTCACAGAGCCAGGATTTAGTCCCAGCTCTTTGGCTCTAGAACCTTTGCTCTTAACCCTTGCAGTTTGGGGGGTGAGGGGTGGGAATGGGGGGAGGCTGGGGGTGTGGGGGTGGCGGGGGTGGGGTGGGGGTGGGGGGAGAAAGGATAGAAGGTGACAGCAAGGACTAGAAATATGGACAGGACATAAGATGACATCTAATAGGAATATGTTGGAACCACTGTTTCTGGAATCAAAGGCACCGAGACAGGACGGGCTGCAGGACTTGTCAGGGGCTTACCTGAAAAACTCTGAGGGGCTTGGCTGGCTACGTCTTGGCCTGAATCAAGAGGACAAGGCTCCCAGGACAGCTCCGGGAGAGTGACAGGCCAGTTGGTTGACAGCCATGACTCCAGGCTCCACGTTTTCAAGAGGACATTAACCAAGTGTAGCAGGTCCCTGCCGAAGGAGGGGTCAGGAGGGTGGAGTCAGGAGGCTCAGACTGTACTAACTAACTAACTAACTAATATGTCAACCATTGAGGAATGGCCGACATCACTGGCGACAAGTCGGGGAGGGTATGGTCGTTACCCTTGGCACCTGCAGGGCCCGCATGCCCCCAGGGACTGGACTGACCACATCTCCAAAGGGAGGACTCAGGACCCATGGGCAGACTTTACAGGGAGGTGCATTTTGGCTTTAGTGCAAAGAAGCCCACGTTCTGGGTCACTAGGCTCTTCAGCATCGGGCCGGTGTTAGTCTGGGGACATAACCCGGCACTTGCTCAGCAAGCGCTTGATGCATGATCACTGTGATTAGGGGGTTCACTTGAGCACGTGAGCCCACAATCTGCTGCCCCTAGTCTCGTCTGTAAAATGGGGATGAGAAGGCCTAGCTTGGGCAACTGGTAAGCATGAAGAGTAAACGAGACTGCCTCTATGAGGGGTCGACTCTGATACCCAAAGTATACAGTAGGCGCCGTGCATGTCCCCCCGGAGCACAAAGGCTGTGTGCTCTCCCCCTGTCGCAGGGTTTATTCAGCACTGCTTCACGGGCCCCCGGCTCCCAGTGGGAGCGGCCGCGTGCGTCAGTGTGGACTGTGTGGCCGAACCCCACAAATGTTCGGGGCCGGAGCCCGCAGACCACAGTCGGCTCCTTCGCTGGTGATCTGTCACAGGGCCAGTGGGAGCGAATCCTTCCTCTAACCCTCGCGACGCCCCCTGCAGGCCAGCGAGGGCCCGACCTGGGGCAGCGGGAGGGCCCAGGTGGGTGCCAGGAGTGGCTGGACGTCACTCCGCCGGCTGAGCGGACTATCTGGGAAGTGACCGGGAGGAGACAGAGTGGTCCCAAGGCCACAGGGGGTCCGGTCGGGGCCTCGTCTCCTGCCCCGGGGAGGGGGCTGGCTCCCCGGGGGCGCCGGCCCGGCCCCTTGGCACCCCCGTCCCCTCCAGCAGCAGCTCCCCTCTGTCAGCCCGTCTGACGGCGTCTCGGCACCGCGTCCTGCCCCTTCCCGGGCTGGAGGGCGTGTGCGCGCTTTACGCCGCTCAGCCCTAATTAGAAGTCCCTGACAGCTTGTTTGGGGCGCTGTCAGGCGCTGCACCGAGAAGTCAAAAGGAAAATTGCTATCTGCTCCGTACCTGGATGCCTGGCTGTCAGCGAGAGCGGCGGGGGTGGGCGGGGGTGCTCACAGGCCGCCCCTGGTCTGGGCCTGCCCCCTGCCGGCTTGGCAGGGGCGGGGACCGGCCGGGGCTCTGTCCCTTCAGGGTCCTCCGGGGCCTCCGGCGCCAGGCCTGGGAGGGACAGATTGGCAGGGACTGGATGGAGGCTGGGCGGGCGGGCAGGTGGAGGGGCGGGTAGGCCGCTGGGACCTTCCTCTCCAGATTCAAGTCCCTCTGCCTTGGAAACCCCACAAATGTTCGGGGCCGGAGCCCGCAGACCACAGTCGGCTCCTTAGCCGCTGGTCTGTCACGGGGCAGGAGGGCGTGGTGCGGGGTGAGTGGACCTGATGCTTTCCCAGGGACAACGGAATGATCCGGCAGAGGCCCTGCCCCCCGAGCCTTCCGCCCAGTGACCCGCCCCGAAAACCGTCTCAAGAGATGAGCAGTTAAGACGCTCGAACGGTGAGCCAGGCCTCCTGGGTGGGAATCCCTCCTCTGCCCTGCTCAGCGTGTGCCCTTGGGGAACTCACTTCCCCCCTCTGGACTTGGTTTCGTCATCTGTGAAGTGGGTCTGATCACAGTGGTAAGGATCAAGACAGCCTTCGGATCGGCGCCTGCTTTCTAGTAAGCGCGCCACCCTGGTGTCTTGTCCTCACTCCAGACTCTTAACGCGAGCAGTGAGCCCAGTGGTTTGAATTCCAGCTCTCCCGTGAACGTTGTGATCTTGGACAAGGAAGCTCCCCCTGCCTCTGAGTTTCTCGATTTCTGAAACGGAGAGTGGTGACAGTGAGCACGGAGACGGAAGGAGACGGTGCGTGTACAGAGCTGAGCGCACGCCTGGCAGACGGGTCGGGAGGCGGCAGCGCTCAGACCAGATCAGGCCCTCCACCTGTATTTGCAAATAAGCCTTCGCTGGAACCCAGCACAGTCTTTTCCCTTGCTAACGTTGTCCATGCTGCTGTCCCACAGTGGTGGACTTGAGTCTGGCCTACCGAACCGAAAATCTTTATTATGTAGCCCTTTAGAAGAAAAAGCTTGCTGCCCGCTGGCCTAGAACGTAGTAAATGCTCACTAAATGCTAGCTGTCCTTCTTACCAGGTGACTGTGGTTGAAATCCACTAGCTGTCTCACAGAGGACTTGTGACCCCAAGCGGGTGGTGGCAGGTAGTTCCTAACCAGAGGGACGCCCGGGGGGCTCAGTCGGCTAAGCGTCTGGCTTCGGCTCAGGTCATGATCTCGTGGTTCGTGGGTTCGAGCCCCGCATCTGGCTCTGTGCTGACAGCTCAGAGCCTGGAGCCTATTCTGATTCTATATCTCCCTCTCTCTCTGACCCTCCCCTGCTCACGCGGTCTCTTTCTGTCTCTCAAAAATAAATAAAAAACATTTAAAAATTAAAAAAAAAATAAAAAAGGACTTTCTAACCAGAGAGGGACCGTGCTCTGATGGGGCGGGGGGACCCGTCTTGTTTCTGTGCGTTTTCAGAAAGGAACGTGGGAGCAGTGGTTCGTAGGCCACGCCCCTCCCCTGAGCCGCGTTATTCATAGGCCACGCCCCTCCCCTGAGCCGCGTTATTCTGTCTTAAGCGATATCCGTAGTTTAGGAGCGGTTCGATCAGTCAGCCCTATTAATGAATCTGTCACCGAGGACACTCCATCTCGCACCCCTGCGCGTGCCCCTCACGCCAAGAGATCTCTGGCCGCTCTCACACCTCCGGAGCTCCCTGTGTTACCGGCGTCGGCCTCTGCAGCTTTGCTCCGAACTCTCCACACGCTTCCGTCCTCTGGCGGCGGGGGCCTCGCACGAGGTCTGGGAGCCTCCTTGGGGTCATTCCGGCCCGAGAATCCTGCTCGCCCCCGGACGCCTCGCCAGGCCCAGGCCAGGGGAGGGTGCGCAGGGGTGCGTGGCCGGGCCGGGGAGGGCCGGAGCCCGTGTCTGCCACGCCCCGCGGACCTCGCCCGCACCAGCAGGTGCGCAGGTTTCCACTGGGTTCCGGACGCTGCTCCGCCCGCGACGGGACGGGGCGGCAGTTAAAATGTTAGCGCCTGGCATGTGGCAAACATTTAAGGTATGCTGAGACCCGGGGGCGGCTGCCTCACCTGGGCGTTGTTTGCTCCGTGAGTGCCAAGGACGCCTCCTGGAAGTTGGAGCCTGCTTCTTCTTTCCTCCTGGCATTTTGTTTGTTTGCTTGTTTGTTTTTATAGCTTATTGTCAGGTTGGTTTCCATATAACACCCAGTGCTCTTCCCACAAGTGCCTCCTCCATGACCATCGCCCCCTCCCCCTCACATCAGCCCTCAGTTTGTTCTCGGTATTCCAGAGTCTCTCATGATTTGCCTCTCTCTCTCCCCAACTCTCCTCCCCCCTTCCCCTCCTCCTGGTCCTCCATTAGGTGTCTCCTGTTCTCCTGTTAGACCTATGAGTGCAAACATATGGTATCTGTCCTTCTCTGCCTGACTTATTTCGCTTAGCATGACACCCTCAAGGTCCATCCACTTTCCTACAAAGGGCCATATGTCATTCCCTCTCATTGCCATGTAGTCCTCCATCGTGAATATGTACCACATCTTCTTGATCCACTCATCAGGTGATGGACATTTAGGCTCTTTCCATGATTTGGCTATTGTTGACAGTGCCGCTATGAACATTGGGGTACATGTGCTCCGATGCCTCAGCACCTCTGTCTCTCTTGGGTAAATCCCCAGCAATGCTATTGCTGGGTCATAGGGGAGTTCTATGGATAGTTTTCTGAGGAACCTCCACACTGTTTTCCAGAGCGGCTGCACCAGTTTACATTGCCACCAACAGTGTAGGAGGGTGCCTGTCTCTCCACACCCTCGCCAGCATCTATAGTCTCCTGATTTGTTCATTTTAGCCACTCTGACCAGCATGAGGTGGTATCTCAGTGTGGTTTTGATTTGTGTTTCCCCGATGCTGAGTGACGCTGAGCATCGTTTCATGTGCCTGTTGGCCGTCTGGATGTCCTCTTTGCAGAAGTGTCTGTTTCCTCCTGTTGACCGATGGGCAGGGGGCAGGGGAGGGGCTTGTCCCCCGTCCGAGCAGGTGCCTTTCTGCGCAGCTCTTGGAGCACAGGCCGGTAGGTGTTCTTTCGTGCCGGCTGCCAGAGCCCTTGACAGCACTGCTGGGGGCATCGTCCGTCCCAGCCGCCTGGCCTGCCTCTAGCCAGCCCTGCGCCCTGCCAGCGTATGCACTTGACCCTTGGACTGCACAGGCTCGAACTGTGCAGGTCCACCTGAATGCCGATTTTTTTTTGGTCAGTGAAATCGGGGCTGTGAATATATTTTTTTTCCTTATGATTTTCTTAATATTTTCTTTTCTCTAGCTGACTGTGTGGTAGGAACACAGTATAGAATCCATACAGCATATAAAATACGTAGTAATCTCCTGTTTATGTTATTGGTGAGGCTTCTGGCCAACAGGAAGTTTTGGGGGGAAGGCAAGATTGTGGGGGCGCCTGGGGGACTCAGTTGGTTAGGTGTCCGACTTCAGTTCAGGTCATGATCTCAGGGTTCGTGGGTTCAAGCCCCGCATCAGGCTCTGTGCTGACAGCTCAGAGCCTAGAGCCAAGAGCCTGCTTCCGATTCTGTGTCTCCCTCTCTGCCCCTCCCCCACTTGTGCTCTGCCTCTCTCTGTCTCTCAAAAGTAAATAAATGTGAAAAACAAACAAAATGAATTAATATGTGGATTTTGGACTTGCACGCCCTTTTGTTCAGGGGTCAGGTGTAGCTCCCCCGGGGTGGACGCCGTTCCCCGGTGGCCCAGCAAGCAGCACAGAGCAGGCAAGGCAGGGGCCCAGCCCAGGCGCGGGCCCTCCCCGCCCCCAGCAGCCCTTGCCGGCGCAGCGGCATAGTCCCAGGCAGCCCTGTGCGCCTCATCGCCACCGGAAGCCCCCTCCGGTCACTTGGAACCGGGCTGAGATGAAACCAATTTGTTGTCCTCGGTGCAGGAAATGAGGAGACGCCGGGGAGGCTCTGATGGAGGGCTGAGGGGCTCTGGGGCGGCGGAGCCCTTCCGATGGAGACCGGCAAGGCTTCGTGGAAGAGGTGACCGTTGAGGGGTGCGTAGGGAGGACCGTGTGGCTGGGGAGATGGCCGGTGCGGGTGATGGCACAGCTCGGAGCCCCGGACGGTGTCCCTGGCTTCTCTCGTTCTACCCGGTGCGGGAGCCAGCCCGAGCGCCTGTCCCAGCGATGGAGGCTCGGAGCTGCCTCTCGTCTCTGGCTTTCCCCCGGCGGACATCGCTTTGCTGATAAAAACCCTCCAGAGATCCTTTCCTTTCTCTGGACAAGACTCCGTCCCGAACAGAGCAGAAAGCAGATGCCACCAACCTGACCTCAGACATGCAGTCATCTGGCCCAGGTTTGGCCGACGTCTCCCTGAAGAGGACCAGCGAGGAGACACTTTGGGTCTCGTGCGCTCTAAGATTTCTCGCAGCCACAGGACCCTGCCGTGAGAGCCGGAGCAGCTGCAGCCCTTCCGTGGACAGGCGGCGTGGCTGTGCTCCCAGACACCTTTGTCTGTGGACGCCGGGATTTGAGTTTCACGTGACATTTATGTGGTGTGAGACATTCTCCTCCTTCTGATCCCCGCCCCCAAGTGTGTCAACCATGGGACGGCCACTCTCCACTCTCGTGGGCACAGAACAGGTGGCGGCCGGGCCCGGGCCCCCGCCTGACCCAGTCGGATCGGGCCTCCCCCTGCTTGGCACCTGTGACTGCCAGCTCTCCACTCGACCGGGTAGGCTGGCGCAGAGCTCCTGGTGCCCCCGTGGCCGCGGGAAGAGGGAGGCGGGGGTGGGGTTGGCCAGGTTGGCCCTTAGAAGCCACAAGCTGAGGCTCCTGTGTGGCCGCAGCTCTCCAAGCCGCCCGGCTCTTTCCGGAGACCTCAGTGGTCAGAGAGGGTCAAAGATGAAGAGACGGGCCCCGGGGAGGGGAGGGCATCCGCGCCGCGGCCTCGTCGTGCGGCCGGGACGGGGGGTCTGGCGTCCAGGCCCGGCATCTACGTGAGGTGGAGGTCTCCGGGTCCAGCACCTTCTTGCCCCCGTGCTCCAGGCTGTCGGAACGCGGCCCTGGCCTCGGCTGCCACCACGGCTTGTGCCCACTTGCCGCCGCGGCTTTGGTAAGGACACAGCCAACAGGCGCCGGCGTCGGGTCGTGCAGGGAGAAGTGAGCCGTGATAAATTGCTGCTAATGCTGCTGGGTGACGGCGATAAAGCCTTGATTGTTTGCGCAGCATAAATCAACCCCCGAGCTGGGTGGGAAATAAAGCAATAATTTAAATCTATTTTCAGGGTCTTGTGGGCCGAGTGACCGACTAGGAATTGATATCCCAGAATGGAGTAATGGATGGGGGAGGGTCATAGATGGTTAAACCACAGCGAGTGGATTTCTCTGCCCTCCCCCGGGCCTGTCGCAAGCCCTGTGGGTGGGCTCCAGGCAGAACCCATAACTCCTGCCTCTGCCCTGCGAAGAGGTCCCAGTGATGCACCTGCCTCCAGCCCACCCACGGGCACCCCAGCCCCTTCCGCATCGTGCGTGTTAGGCCCTTGGGGGGCACAGGGGCTTCAAAGATGCACAGGGAGGTGAGCGTCACTAGGGTAAGTTCCGTGAGGTCCAGGGCTACGACTCTGTGGTTCCCCACCACGGTCCCAGTGCTGGGGACAGTGCCTGGCACGTAGCAGGTGCTCAATGTATTTTTTGGTGAACAAGATGATGACCGAGCCAAAAACCAATGACGTCGCACTGACGTGTTAAGTGCTACACAGACTAGATCGTGGAGGGCTGGAGGGCGGCAGGGAAGGGGCGAGGGTGCCACTGTTTCTGGGACATCGTGGGACGGGTAAGGGCAGCTGAAGAGGACGGAAAAGCCCAGCTGAGTCCTGAGACAGGCATGGAGCTGGCCAATGGGCACAAGGAAGGGAAGAGGGCATTTCAGGGGTGGGACCAGCTCGAGCAGAGACCCGGAGAAGTTAGGACTGTTGGGTTCAGAAACCAAAGAGCGTTGGGAACTTCCAGAACCGTCATGCCAAGCCAACGAGTTCATATTTTCCCGCTGCTTTCTCTTCTTCCTGGCGTTATTTCTTTTGGTGTGTGATCAACCACGTGGTGGGAGGGTGGGCGCCGGTGCGTTCAAGGGCTGGCGAGAGAGAAAGGCGCCCGGACCGGTTGGGAGCCCGGGGTGACCGCCGCAGCCTCGCTGGGCAAGTCCCTCCGCCCCCCTCTGTCCTTCCGCGCCCCCTGGGGAAGGCGGCACGGGCGGCAGAGTGCCCTGAGGTGATCTTCCCGGGCCTCCCTGGTGCGTTAAGGCATTTCTGGACAGGCGCCGCCGTCTGCTCTTTCAGCCCTTACCCACGCGCCCGGCACTCGTAGACGTTAGTGCTTAGTGATGGGTAACTTCAGGACACGCTTCCCTGTCTTTCGGAAAAGGGAAAAAGTTGAAGCTCCTCAAGAAATACTGGAGCTATAGATAGTTTCTCACCTTTATTCAAACTCTGTTAACAACAAGGCCCAAGGAAACCCAGGCACCATGGACGTGCCACGCGCCAGGTGACGGTCCAGGCTCCTGAGATGCATTAACTCAGTTAATCCAGCAATAACCCCAACGGACGGGTGCTATGGATAGTTCCCGTCCACGGAGGCACACGTGAGGCCCAGGAAGACGCACTAACTCACCCGGAGGCGTAGAGTTAGTGAGCGGTGAAGGCAGGATCTGGACCAGGTGGTCGGGCCAGCCGTGGGGTGACCACCGTGCTGACTTGCCCCGTGCCGCTCTGTGGGCTGCTGACACGGGCGGTCGGGATGGGGCTTCCAGGGGACTGTGCCCTCACCAGCGGAGCCTGGCCACGTGTCCGCCCCCACCACCCTCTGCGTGGCCGCATAGCCACAGACCGTGGCTCCCCACGAGGCGTTGAGACGGATGGGCTCTGCGGGGTCTGTTGAGGCCTGACAAGGGGACACGTCTGAACTGGTGACGGAGGTCGTAAATTTTTATGTTCATTATGTTTGTTTTGTTTGGTGTAATTAATGGATCTATTAAGCTTCATCAAGCTCTGACCTCTTTTATAACCATTATAAATCAGCTCAAATAGCTCTGGGAGGGGGCTGGCATTACCCTGCAGGCCTCCTGGGGGAGAGTGGGCATTCCGCGGGCAGGGATGGGATTGGAAGCCACCACCAGGGCATCGGGAACGGAGGGAGCCCTGGGGAAACTGAGGCAGGGAGCCTTGTTATGCGAGTCCCAGTGCAGTGACAAGTCTGACGTGGTGGGGGTGGGGGTTTGCTGTAGAAGGGGGAGTTGGGGGGAGGAAACAGAATCTCACATGCCTTACACCTCTTCGCCCTGAAATTGGCTTTCGTAAGGAGTGGCAGACTCGACACGGCCCCAGAAAGGGGGCTGGCATGGGGGAGGGGCACTGGGGGAGGATTTGGAGGTGCAGAGCCGCCGGCCCAGAGCACGAGCCGGGGGGGAGGCCAGGCCTGCCCTGTGCATCCAATCCCGTGAGCAGAGGGCCCGAGTGGGAGTGAGCGGGAGTGCAGCTGGCTCTCAGCCGTCAGGGTGCACGGACCCCCGGGACCCCAGCAAGGAAGCTGCCGCCTGCACGCACTTTAATATGAATGAAAAAGGAAAAAAAGGAAGAGAGAGAACCTAGCGCGACGCCGCCCCCACGTTAAAATGCAGAAGCAGATACAGAGCAGCTCCTGTGTAATTACCAAAAATTTTTTATTTCCACGCGAAGCCGGCGCTTCGTCAGTGTTCCAACCTGAGCCTTTCTCTCCAGGGAAACTGGATTTCTATGAATATAGAAATTTGGTAATTGCCCCTGAAACCGTGCTTTTCCGTGTTAATGAGCTGCAGGAGCTTGCTTTTGCTCAGAGCCCTAAACAGACCAGTCTCCGCTTCTGTCACCGTGTCAGTGAGCCTCCAGCCGCCCCCCCTCACCTTAGACCCATTAGGGCCTCAGGGGTCGGGTTTCAGGAGGCGTGATCTCTTCCCAGGGGAAGAAGGACGTGGAAGAGGGTCTGTGGGTTGCATATGCATTCTTCCTTCCCACGGGCGTGCAAGTTTTATTTCAGTGCAATGTGCTTTAAAAAAAAAAATACATGCACTGTTCGATTAAAAAATGTGCAGCGTTACATGGCTGATGGTGCCCGGTAGATTTTAAATGTCTACGAGCATACGCATGAAAGCAGTTTTCTAAACTAAGACAGCAAGAGGTCCACAAAAGCATCGCAACATTTGATAATGGTCGTCATTTCCACTTGAGAATAACGATGTCAACAAACGTAATGGGGGTAATGAGTGGAGATCCAAAACGCTGTTTCGTTTAATTTTTTTTGTGATGCAAATTCAGTTTGGGACCGAAAGAGGGGGATGGGGAAAAAACCCTCTTCTTTGAAACGAATCTTAATCCTAGTGGGTGACAGGCCGGTTGTAGGCAGAAGTGGCTTCATTGTGGAATTAAACAATCCCAAAACACAGTTATTAAAGTGATAGGAACGAAATTGGGGGGAAAAAGGAGCTGCAGAAGGGAGTCTTCTTTCTTGAGGGCGGAGTTGCAGACGTCTGAGTGAAGTAGGCTCAGTGTGCCAAGGGGGTGTCCCTGGAGTTACTGTGCCCGGCGGGCCGAGGGGGAGAGACGGAAATGCCCTGGACCTTCGTGGAGACCAGATCGCTGGGCGGGACCCGAGCTGCTTGATCAAGCCCACGACTGGTCCCGAGCAGGGACTTCGCGAGCTCTTCTGCGCCTCAGCTTTTCTCTTCTGTAAAATGGGAGCGCCAGTGCCTTCTCCTACTTAGTGCAGACTTGAGGGGAATGGGGTCACATCTTCACTTTTCAAAAGAAAGGAGGGGCACACGCAGAGCGGCGGTAACTTCTCCCAGCCTCATTTTCTTTGCCCTTCGCGGGGCCCGGCCTGCCCCCACGAAGCAGGGATCACAGCCACGACTTGGGGAGAAGCCTGGCATCCTGGAGGCTCCGCTGGGGTCACTCAGGAGCGCACTCACCTTTCTTGGTTTTCTCTGGAGAAGGCACGAGCAGCCAAGCTTGGGCCACGGGATGCGCTTCCCCAGCATTCTGCCCGTCTTGGGGGCAGGGGTGGGTATGGATGGAGAAGGGCGCTCCCTGAGGGCGGCTGTGTGACCGTGAACTGATCCAACTCCAGCTGCGCTGATGAGCTGACTGGGGCCGCGGCTTAGGGCTCCGCACGCTCTTTCCTTTGGGAACGTCCCCTGTCCCCAGTCAGCCTGTCGGCCTGCAGAGAGCAGGGGCACGGCCACAGTCGCCGTGTTGTCCGTGGGGCCGTCCGGACGCCGCGACCGCCAGATGCCACCGAGCGGTTACCATTCACTGAGCGCTCTGTGTGCAGGTGCTCTTCTAGCATTTTCCATTTCATACAGCAACCTACCAGGTCGACACTGTGCTCTTCCCCACCTCACAGCCAGGGAAACTGAGTCACTGAGGGGTCAAGTCACACGTCACGTCGTGGAGGTTGTGAGCGGCAGAACTGCAGGGGACCCGGGGTCTGTCTCCCCGGTTCTATCTGGTCCCTGTGCATCGCGCCGGATCCGTTTGTTGCTAAAGCTGGGGAGGAGGCTCTTTGCCCAACCCGTGCGTCAGATCCACTGTCCACGGGCGGGAAGCCATGACTGGAGCCCAGCCCAGGAAGGCTGCTGCTGCTGGAGACAGGTTTGGGGGTAAAAGTCACTCTAGGAAGAGTGCCATAAAATGACCGGATTTTGAGAGGTGCAGAGAAGTGGGGAATATGACTTACAGTCACTAGCTTCCCCCGTTTACAGCGTTAATTAATCTGAAATCGCAACATAGATTTTTATGATTAGCAGAGACATCTCAGTGAGCAGGAAGGAACCTTTAGCGATGATCCCGAGATGAATCTGGGAGATGAAATACCCATGCAGTAAACGAGGCCGTGTTAGAGGAAGCTAAGCAGAATACACGTCCCAGGCCACCGACGCGGGAATGTGTCACGGGCAAGGCCTTCGTGGCCCGGATCCTCCCGGGGGGACCGCCATGCTCGCTCCGGCCAGCACTGCGCTGCGGGGCAGGGATGCTGGCCCAGCTGTCCGCCTCGGGGTCTGTCTGTTGTCACTGTCACCTCTAGGGGTTGGATCGTCAGGGTCCTGTGCCCGGATCAGCTCGCTGGGGTCTCCTGTCTCACAACTGCCGTGCTGGATCAGGACACTTGCCTGTTGCCCAGAAGATGCTAACCTATCGGCTTCTGTCGTGTGAAACCTGACCCCAAGGCCAGTGAAACCAGAAGGAGGCTGGGGGCGGGGAGGGAGAGATGTGATTATGTCACTCTCTGCCTCCCCGTGAAATGTATAGAAATAAATAGCCACTTAAAAGCCCCTGTTGGGCTACTTTAATGGACCGAATATTTGTCTACCCTCCTCCTGCCCTGACCCTGGATTCACGTGTTGAAGCCCTGACCCCCCCACGGGACTGTGTTGGAAGACGGCACCATAGGATTCGTGCCTTCCAAGAAGAGGCTCCAGGGAGCACACGCCCTCCGCTCTCCACCGTGTGAGCACACGGCCAGGAGGCGGCCGTCGGCCGCCCACAGAGAGCGGCCTCCTGGACCCCGAGCCTGCTGGCCCCTCCCTCGTGGATTTCCGGTCTCCAGCACGGTGAGAAAAGAGATTCACGTCACGTAGCCTGTGGTACTTGGTGTGGCGGCCCAAGCGGACCGAGATGGCCGCCACCTTGTTTCACGACGGCTACCGGCCGGCCGGCCGCCCAGCTGACCTCGGCTGTATCTGAAGCCCTACGGTGATGTACCGAGTTCGGCGTAAGGCAGGCACCACACTCTAACTTATCCCAAAAACGGGAAGTCCTTGAGGTGGGGTCCGTACCTCCATCTCACAGATGAGGAAACTAAAGCTCAGAGAGCTTCCATTTCTTGCCCAAGCCAAAAAGCAGGTGGGTGCGCCTGGAGAAGTTCCTCCAACGTGGACGTGCTATGATTCTGGGCTAGGACCCTGCCGTGGATGAAATCGGGACGGTGTGCTGGGAGGCGTGTAACGGGAGCCTGCCCCTCAGCCCACCGCGACCTCCAGCAGGGCCCAGGTAGCCTTTGGCCTTGACGGGACAATATGGTTTCACTTGTGTGCCCTGGACCAACTCTGACCCGCGCTCCCTGCCCACCTCTCCAGAGCATCTGCGAGCACCCACTCTCGGGACAGCCCGTGTCCCTTCTGAAAATGAAACTATCAGGATTACCTTAGGTACAGAGGACTGGATCAATTCCTCAGACGCAACATGGCAGCCACGAACATTTCCTGAGAGCTTACGATGTGCCCAGCACCGTCCCTTTACTATTTCACGTGACTCACACAGCCGTCCTTTGAGTTCGGTGTTACCGTCATCCCCATGTTATGAAAAAGGAAATTGAGACTTAGCGAGGTTAAGAAACTTGCCCAACGTTAAACAGAATTTACCTGGTTTGGGAAGAGCCGGAGGCCCTTGAGCAGCGAAGGACGTTTGAGATGAGCTAGCCAGCCCACTTTATCGCAGGACTGTGCGGAAAGATCTGGACAGACGGTGAGTTTCTGGTCAGCGGTGGTCCAGCCGAAGGGGGCACCCCTGATGGAGATGGTGTGGCAGAGCTGTAGCTTTGGGTGTTGGGGTTACACTAAGCAGGTCGGAAGTCTCTTCTGACCCAGGTCGTCTTGGCTGCCCACTTAGGGTCGGAAAACAGTGTCTCGCTGCCCTGCGGATCGAAGCGGGCAGTGAGGGGCCCAGAGCAGGGACCGGTGTATCCGAGCACAGTTTGTCCTGTGCAACAGACAGTTCTCAAAGTCCCCAAGCCCTCATCCAGTCCGCGTCTTCACCCCCTGGGGGTCCAGTCTCTGCTCGAACCTCTCGGGGAGGGAGAGGGCCCCTCGCCCATGTGCCCCAAGACTGGAAAGGTGGCTTCCTGATACTATGTTTGAAGCATCTGGTCTACCTGCCTTCCGCCAGCTCACGTGTCTCCCCCGGCGTTTTAGCGTGGCTGCAGGTGGGCTGAGCGTGCTGGCCCTGGAAGACGCTGGAAGACTGGGCTTGGGAGGTGCTCGCTTTGGGAGGAGAATGAGGGAGCAGAAGAGAAGTAACCAAAGGAACCTCCAAGCCCACTCCCTCTTTCCTTTTTTTCTGGAGACCAGGACATTGATTGCACCACTTTTTCTAGCTTTCAAAGGTAGTATGTATTTAATCACCTGAAACGTAAGCTCTCTGGACAGGGAAGTCACCACCCCTAACTCGTGTGCTCCGTCGCAGGGTCCACTCGCCTGCTGCCACCCGCCTGCTGCACTGAGGGTCAGTCACGTCAGGGACTTGGAGCGCCGGGTCCCCCCAAAGTGCAGACTGGATAGGTAACGCCTCAGTCACCACCGGAAGCCCGGCCAAAGCTAAGCAGGACTGCAAGCTGGGCAAGAGGAGGACTAGACTCGGTTTGCACCTGTGCGCGTGTGCATCCGTGCCTCGAGGCCCATCTGCAACGATGTATTTTCACTCGTGACTTGGTCACAGAGGTGCGTCCCGTCTGCGCTGGACCTCACGATGCTGCTTTTAAGCCTTTGACCCACTCCCTCCGTTTCGTGGAGGAGAGAACAAAGGTCCAAAGCCCGGGCCGTCAACTGTGGTTTGTGAACTTCTTGAGATTATATGTGATGTGATCCTAGGTCAGGAGTTCTGCGGAGGCGCCAAGAATCTGCACTTTACAGTAAGGGCCGCAGGCGTTATTTCTAACTGGGCAGGTTGCAGAGAGCCACAGTTCGGGACTGGCCGGAGACGTTAGCGGGAGGCGCGGGGCCGGACGCTAGGTCTCCTGGCTCCCCTCACACTACACGTGTGCGCGCAGATGAGGGAGTTTGTTCGGGTCCACGAGTGTTTGCACAGACGCGTCCGCCTCCCTCCTGGCTTGCGGTGCGCCAGGAGAAGTCAGTCTGGCCCAGAACACGCTGCTGAGGGGATTCGCCGTGCGGAGGGTCTTCCATTCACACCTCTGCCTTCTAGCCCGTAATTCTGCGGGATCGTCCACACTCAACTCCGAGCTCTGATTGCTGCAGGCCGACATGGAGTCACTGGAAAACGAGAGATGATCCGAACTCTACGCTCTACTCACGTGTGGGCTCCGGCTCCCCCCAGTGTAGCGAGGGGAGGCTAAGGCCAGCCAACCAGCAAACTCCAAACCGAGGCAAGACCTCCCCCGATCACACTGCTCTGGAAGGGAGAAGGGGGGCCTGGTGGGGGGCCGCCCTCAGACGTGGTTTTGGCGTCTGCAGCTCGTAGCAAAGAGTCCGGGTTTGTCCGAGGAGGTGGGGCACCCCGGTTCACTGAGGGTCCTCATTTCAGTGGTTTCCCCAAATAAAGCTCACGGGCCAAGGCACCCTCCTCTCCTTCTCAGAGAGGACCTGGCTAGGCAGGGAAGCCAGGCATGCGTTCTGAGGTTCACTCTGAAATGCACTCTGCCCGTCCAAGTTCACTGTTAACAGGGGTTGGACGTGAGGGCCTCTTAGAAGTCTCTTCTCTGCCAGGCAGGCGAGGAGGTGCGTCACGGTGCAAGGTACATATTCGGTCTCCATTGTACAAGCGAGAACAGGGAGGCTCAGAGGTTAAGCTCAGGTTCAAGGTCACACATCTTACCTTACCCTGCTTCCTATCTCCCCCATCTTTGGATACGTGGGAATTTAGAATTCCAAATGTCACTACCAAGGAGACAAAACATGCCGGATCTCCAAGGGGGGCGGGGGACGGTGGTAGAAGTACTAAGAAGACATTCGCCTTCTTGAGATAATGTAGTCGTAGTTCCGAGAGGCAAGCGGATGGACAAGATATGTGGGTGAGTGATTTGGACCCTTATCAGGCTCTCTTTCTGAGCATCAGTTTTTCCACTCATAACTGGAGATGAGTCTGGACCACTCCCATGGCGGCTGTGAGCCACAGAAGCCCTGTGTTTATCACAGAGAGGATCGACCGTCCGGAACATATGTTGATGGCGGTAGATGATGGGGGTGGGAAGAAGTGGAATTTTTAGCAGGGGAAGAGAATCTTTCTCCTTCGCGGCTCTGGAGGGTGGAAGTGTCTTGTGTCTAACAAAAGGAAAAACGTAATCTGATCTGAAAAGGAAAGCACTATTCACACTCAGAGTGAATGGGCTGTGAGTCAGGATTGTCCACGACAGGGGCAGACGTCCGGGCCACCTTGCGCTCACCTGGCTTCTACGCCTTGGGGGTGTTCGCTGAGAATACAGATTCGTTGGAACAACAGCCTGAGCGAAATTAAATTAGGAAGGTGGTTTGGCCGGGCGGGGACTCGTGTGGCCAAAGGCAAAGCCCGCTGTTTTCAGGTTGTGCGTTGTAGGGGGTGATCTGCGTTCCTGCCCCTCCCGGCCCCGGGCGTGGGCAGGGGGCGCCGGCACCCGGCACACACAGCGGGGTGCACGGCGCACCTCTCAGTGCCCTGCTCAGCTCACCGCCTCCACCGCCCACCCAGTGCGCGCAGGAGACACGGAAGCGCTTTTCCAGGGTCCCCCTGAATGGAGCGTTCCCTGTTAGTCACCGCAGCCCGGCTGGGCCCCGGCGGAGAGCACCGCCCCGCCACGAGGCACCAAAATAACCGGCTCTGGGGGCGCCGTGGGGAAATAAGCGGAGGCTCGCACACAATTAAAACGGTTATTAATACTTGCATTGTCCTGCGGCGTGGGGTTGTGATGTCTACCTTTTCCCTTCGGCTGGAGCGAAACCAGAGGACACGTGTGCTTGTGGCCGGGGCCCCCCATCCAGCCGCCGGAGGACCCTCGGCCGCTGCCCTCCCGGCCCGTCTGCCCGGCGCGGCCCACGGTGTCTGTGCTGGGGAGTCGGGTGGACGAGTTTGAACCATGAGATCGGTCCAGGCTTCGTTGTTGCCATCTGTCGGAAAAAATTTAGAGAGTGTGTCTGGGCAGGGGTGAGGCTGCGGGTGGGGCTTGGGGCAGGGGTGGGGGGGGGAGACAAGGGACGGCCAGCGCCTGGCGGGGGGCAGAAGGCCCAGAAGTGAGGGCACCCGGAGCTTCTCAGGGAGTGTGTCCCAGGCATGATAGGCAAGTGTCTATTTCTTTGTTCATTTCCGGAGTAAATGTCATGATAATCATCTGCCTCCTTAGCTTTCAGGTCACTGTGTTTATCCCCCCTCCCTCCTTCCTTTTCTCATTTCCTCCTCTCTTCACAGGGGTTAGGAGCATGAACCTCGTCTGCTGTGTGATCCTCCGCAAGCTATTTAATCTCTGAGATCTCAATCTTCCTGTCTAAAATGGGCACGGTGCTGCTGCTGGGAACTGAGCTAGGTGATACCTAGGGGAGGAGTCCAGCACGGCCCAGCACGCGCCGGCACCCCATCCCTGGGGGCAGGCCGGCGCGGGGCGCTGATGGCTGGTGTTAGCATCATCGTCCTCGTTGCTGCCTCCCCGCCTTCCCACCTGCCACCTCCCGGGATGCAGCTCTGGGCCAGGCTCCGGACAGAGGAGACACACGTCCACCCCGTGTCTTAGGGGTTGACACGCTTCCATCCGCTTCTCCTCAGCTCTCTTTAGATGTGGGATTTCACATGGAGTGAGGCTGACCGCCGAAGGCAAGCCCCTATTTTTTTCCGGAAAAGGTCAGGAGTGGACAGAGGGTTAGGTTTGATGTTATGATGTGACAGGATGGCTAATGGGCCTAAAATCCGTTTGTCACGTGGGAACCGAGGTTTCCTGGGACCGGAAGTGTAGCCAGCGCCGAAGCAGGAGGTTTCAGCGTCTGTATTTGCCACGTGCGGTCAGCCAGCAGGCTCGCCCCAGTGGGGGGGCAGCGTCCGGGGGGGGGGGGGGGGGGGGGGGGGGGCTGGTGGGGGGCAGGGCCGGGCGTGGGGCAGGCTGCCTGGCGGTGGCAGACAGAAGGATTCCAGGTGGGACTTGGGAGTGTCTCTGCAGTCCCCTTGGAGCGTTAGGTGGGTGGTAGAGACGCCGATGATCTGGAGGGGGGGTAGCCCTGGGGGCCTGGGGGTTGGGGGCCGTGCTCCCGGCCGTGCTCCTCAGAATCACTGGTTTGCATAACGGAGTTGCCAAGCAGCCCGGAAAGCCTCTGCGGTTTCCATCCGCCTTCTCCGCTCCCCCTGCATCCCCCCCCCCCCCCCCCCCCCCCCCCCCCCCCCCCCCCCCGGCTGCTGCCCCTGTGTCTGCGTCTTCATGGGTCACATTTTCAGAGAAACCGCCAGAGCGCCCTGCGGATTTACAGACACCTCCACATTCAAACTTGCCGAGCACATAAATGAGGAGATGGTTCTTTGCCCTCCAGAAAGTCTCTTATTTTACAGCGAGCCCTAACCCCAAGAACCCTGTGACCATCAGCTTCTCCTAGATCCTCGTGGGGTTGAGTTATACCTGGCAGAGGCTTTGGGGGGCAGTTGGATGCCTTGACAGCTGGAGGTGAGGGTGAGTCACCGGATATGCTAACAAAGCTCCGGTGAGATCCTGTTTGAGTCGCAAACACTTGGCTACGCAATTTGTGTAAAGCTGTATGAGATTTTTGTTCTTCCGTTCGTGCAGCAAGCATGTGCTGAATCCCTACTGCGTGCCAGGAAATGTGAGCGGAATTGCTGTAAATAACAAACAAACAAAAATAAATAGCTTTGTTTTCGGGGAGACCTCAAGGAATTGGAAGTGGACACGGACGGCGGGGGGTGGAAATTGCTGACAGGAAGATAAGCAGCAGACATAGTGGACCCATGGGAGAGGATCTAAATCAAAGGGGAGGAGGAGCAGTCAGGGAAGGCTTCTTGGAGGAGGCGAGGCTTAAGCTGCAGAGAGTGAGTGTTTGCTCTTTGAAGAAGAAGAGAAAGGGCGGCCCCAGCGAGGCGGCTCCCACAGCAAGGGGGCTGCATGTTGTAGGGGCTCCGGGGGCAGGGCATGGAGGTCGTGTGTGTGTGTGTGTGTGTGTGTGTGTGTGTGTGTGTGTGTGTTGGGGGTAGACGGTAAAAAGTAGGGCAGAGGCCAGGCGAGGGCACGAAAGCCTTCAGTGCCTCTCCAAAGGGTCTGAACTGTTCCTGAGAGTGACCAGGGGCCACTGAATTATATCAGGTGAGGGGACTGAGGTGATCTGGGCTGCGTGCTAGAAAGGTCATTCTGGCGGCGGCAGGAAGGTCGGCCGGGAAGTCAGAGGAGAAGCAGCAGGAGCCTGACTGCGGGGTGGCAAGGAGGACTGGCGAGGCGCCCAGGTGCCAGACGAGGGGTGGCAGGCGGGGGAGGGGGGGCGCAGCACGGGGAGCACCGTGAGCACGGCTCCGGCGCCCGGCCTGTGTCACGCCCCGCGCCTGCTGTCTGCCTTCCGCACGTTGGGCGCGGGGCGAGCGGGAGCCTGGGGGTGGGGAGGCCAGTGGGCGGCGTGACATCCCCGGACAGCAGGCCCCCGGGCCCGAGGGTAGGAGGTGAGGACGGAGCCGGGAAGCGGAGGCGTGGGTGGCGGAGCAGGGTGGGTCCAGGGGCTCTGCCCAAATGGCAGGGCTGAGCTCCTGAGTGGCATTTTGCTGGAAGGTGCTGGAACAGCCATTTGGAAGGTGGGAGTGCGGAAGGAGAGGCTGGCCTCCCCCCAGGCCCCTGCCGCTGCCTTTGTGGGGAGCGGGGGGCGGGGGTCTTCTCCACAGCCCTCCTCCCCCCCCAGAAGGCAGCCTGGTCCCCCCGCCCCCGATGTGTGTCAACCTGCGTTCAGTGACAAATATTGAACTATGTTTCAGGAGTGTTAATTGGGATTTTTAATGGACCATAAGCAGGTCATCAAAGCCTGTTTGTCTCTGGCGGTTGTTGATTCTTGGGGGCGACAAACGCGCCCAATGGTGTCATCGCTCAGCGCGCCCTCCCCTGCCCCCCCCACCCTCCCCTGTCCCTGTTGCTTCTCTTGCGTTTAGTTTTGCTTCATTTAAAAATAAGAGAAAATAAAGCAGATTCTGTTCTGTCTTCCAGGTGGGTCCCGGGGCAGTCTGCTTAGGAGCCGGTGGCGGGCGGCGCCGTCCCTGGTGACCTGGCGGAACCCAGCTCGGTCACAGCATCGAAGGGAGTGCGTGGCCCACATCAGGGCCTCTGCTCTCGGCAGCCCTCAGGGCACTGCCCGTGTGGGGGCAGGTCAGGCGTAGGTCCGCCGCCGTCCAGGCGCTGCCCCTGCCGGGGAAGCCGTGTTCCTCGTGTCCGCCTGATAATCTGTGCTCCTTAGATACACCCTAGGAGCCCGGTGGGTCGTGAGTGAGGTATTAGGTATTGATAGTGCCAAGTAGGTCAGTCGATGGCTAGCTGGCCTCACGCGTCTATTTTGGGTCTAATTCTGGCGTTGTGCTCTGAGCCGCGGCGTCTCTGGGCCCGGGCTGGGACCGGCCGGGACGCCCAGTGGTCACACGGCAGCCGGGGGGCAAGGGCCTTGCACTGCCGTCCAGGGGCCTTAGAACAAAGGGTTTTATGGGCATGCGCCCTGGGGCTGCAGCTGGCGTCTCCAGCCTCTGCGGACCTCATGTCAGCGTCTCGGCGACCGTCTCTCTCCCGCCTACTGGATAGGGTCATGCGGGAAATGAAGTGAGTGTTCAGGCTTAAAAAATTAAGGCAGGGGGTGGCTCCTGGGTAGCTCGGTCATTTGAACACCCGACTCCTGACTTCAGCTCCGTTCGTGATCCCAGGATCGTGGGGTCGAGCCTGCTTGAGATTCTTTCTCTCCCTCTGTCCCCTCCACCCCTGTGCTCTTGCTCTTTCTAAAAATATGAAAGAAATATTTTTTAATTTAAAAAAAAGGGGAAATTTTTGAGTACTATTATGAATACCCTCATTCATTCTTCAGATCTCACTGAGCATATGTCAGCGTGATTCGGGCCGCCGGGCTCAGAGTTGAGTATGGTGAGGCTTCTGAACCACGTCCCTCCAACTTGCAAGCTCCCAGAGCAGGAGGACGTCACACGGTGTGCGGTCCCGTTGTTGAGGGTCTTCCCAGCCACCGAAGCCATGAGCACGTGGGTCAATGCTTCTGTGCCGTACTCTTCAGCGTTAACTCTCTACTGTCCCTAAGCTTGGGCTGCCCTGTTTGGATCACCGTTCCGCCCCTAGAAGGGACGGGAAGGCCAGGCCGGGAGGGGAGTGGGCTTTAATGGAAGAGGCGAAGGGCGGAGGGCGCAGGGTGGTTGGCATCTTCTGTGTCGTTTGGTTCCTCCGCAAAGCAGATGGGGTTAGACGGCAGCTGACTGACTCAGAGAAGGTTCTGGGGAGGGCGCGGGAGTGGGTGGGGTCCTGCCCGGCTGTGACAGCCGGAGGAGACAAGGGAGGGCCTCAGCGCGCAGCGCCGCTCCGGGGAGAGTCCGTGGGGGGGGGGGGCAGCCCTCGAGGGAGAGTCCGTGGGGGGGGGGGGCAGCCCTCGAGGCTGAGCCGGCTCCGTCGCTGGATGAGAGCTACGGTAGGGCCCAGGGTGCCGGGGACGGAGGCGTGGCCACGTGGCTGCCGTGTCCTGCTGCTCCCGTCACTGGCCCCCGGCCTCCAGCATCTTCCTTTTGCTGCAACTCCCACCCCGGACGGAGCCTGCGGCGGCCTCGCGAAGTCTAAAGCCCCGTCCATTCGCCTGGACCCCGAAGCTCTCGCCCTCCTGCTGCCTCCTCCCATCGAAGAGGCCCTGCTCCTGGCCCGCTCCGTGCCCCCTGACCCCTCCGCGCTCGGCCGTCCGCACGGGCCGCCTCACGCCGCCTGGCCCCCTCTCCCTCCCCTCGTGGCGGGAGGCCTGCCCTCGCCCCTTTGGCCCTGCCGTCGGTGGCCCCGCCCCTGTGGATGGCCAGGTCACAACAAGGTTAAGGAGCCCAAGCTAGAGGGTGAATGAGTTGTGGTGACTTGAGGGATTAACTTCTTCCAGGCCACGCTTGCACGCTGACCGTTTTCGGCGCCTGAGCCCAAAAGAGAGTGGTGCTGTGCCCGGAAGCTCCGTGCTGGGCGAGCCGCGTAGGACGCGGGGGGCAAAGGAGCCCCTTCGGCTCCGTCAGAGCAGCGCCAGCCAGCCGGCCTGGGAACGTGGGGGCCGTGCAGAGGGCTGGGGGTCGGGATTTATTTATTTTTTTTAAATCACGGCTTAAAAGCAGATTCAAAAATGGGTTGGATGGACATTTCTCCCAAGGAGAAATAAAAATGGCCCAAAGGACATGAGAAGCTGTTCAGCCTTATTCATAATTAGGGAAATGCAAATGAGGAGCCCCTCACGCCCAGTAGGATGACTGCTAGCAAACAAACAAACACCAAACAGAAGAGAGCCAGCCCTGGGGGCCTGGGGGCACCGGAGATGCGCGCACTGTCGGTGGGAATGGAGCAGCCGCCTTGGAAGACAGTGCGGCGTCTCCTCAGAAAATTCGAAATGCATTCCCAGGGGCTCTAGCGGCTCCCGCTCTGGGTGTGTGCCCCCCCCCCTCTGGCCCAGCGTGAGGGCGAGACCCCGGAGGTGTCTGTGTCCCACCATCCCTGCAGGATTATTCAAACAGCCCAAAGGTGGGAGCGGTCCCGAGTCAGTCCGTCCACAGCAGTGACTGGATGGACGGAACGCAGTCCAGACACACCGTGGGTGAGGTATCAGTTACTGATATCGAGATTAGTTCTTGATATCCAGCCCTAAAAGGGAAGGAGATTCTGACGTGTGCTCCGGGTGAACCTTCGGGATCCTGTGCCAAGTGAATAAACCAGGCACCAAAAGGCAAATGCTACAGGGTTCCACTACTAGGAGGTACCTGGAGTGTGGGCTTTGTAGAGACAGGGTGAAGTCTGGGGCGAAGGCCGGGGGAAGCGGGGAGCCAGTGCTGCATGGGTGCGGGGTTTCGGTTCGACAAAGTTCCGGAGTTGGACGGTGGTAATGTTTGCATAACACTGTGAACGGACTTAATGCCACTGAACCGTATACTTGAAATAGTTACGACCTACGTGTATAATTAGATTGTGTGTGTGTGTGTTACCACAATAAAAAATTGGGGTGGAGGAAGCACGTTCACCATAAGAGAAGAAAGAGACAGCCTGACTCCAGGTTTGCCCGAGAATCTCTACTTGACATCCTGCGCTCAGGCTGTGTCACCAGGCAGGACCAACGTTTCGAGCACAGGCTGGAAACCAGGAAGGACAGCCAGCGGGGGTCCCTGCAGACAAGGGCTCCATGAGGGAAGGTGGGCGGGTGTGGAGAGCTGAGCACAGGAACGGGGGTCCAGCCACAGCTCTGTCTCAGAGAGCTGTCACTCTGCGCTGTGTGACTTTGGACAAATGACACAACCTCTCTGAGCCTTTGACTCCTTATTGATAAAATAGGGTAACAAAGTAACAGCTAAACATGTCTGTCTGGCGGGGTGCACGGGGAGGTTCCTAGCAAACAGAAGCCCCTCGTTAAACGTTAGCTCCGGTGTTAGACCTGGAGATTTGTGTGGAGGAAGGGGGTGGGGCTTTCAGGCTGTTGAAATGCCGGCGGCGCCTTGATGACAAAGGGGGTTGTACTGTTAACCGGCGAGCATGTGGGCCGTCCCCTCCCGGGTGCTGAGCAGGAATCGGACACGCCGAGAGTGAGCGGAATAGTGAGCGTGGGCTTGGGGTGCAACTGCGAGATGAGCATTGCTAGCCACCCCCCCACCCCCGTGAGGGCCCGGATAATGTCCAACGGAAACTCCGTGAATCGGGGCGCCGTGGGGAGCGCTGGGGGAGCCCAGAGGGCAGGTGTGGGTCCTGCCTCCCCGCTGCTCCCGGGTGAGGCAGGAGGGGAGTGCGAGGTGGCCCGGCCGCCAGCACCCCCCGGGGGCAGCCTCTGCCGGGGAGAGGGTGCCGCTGACAGGCCATCAGAACGGGAGCAAGCACAGCTCCCCAGCTCGTGTCTCCCTAGTAAGTGATCCTCAAGTCCCACACGGCGAGCGTCCGGTCTCCAGCCTGAGCCGCGGCTCCCGAGCTCCGTGTTCTTCAGTCCCGGCCCCGCTCCTGGCCCAAGCCAGCACCATCTGCCGTCTGTGGGCCCCGAAGCCGCCCGCTGCTGGTCCGGGTGGTCATGGGTCCCTGAGCCGGGCGTCCTTCTGCCTGGTTCTTCCAGGACTTTTCTTTGTCACCAGAGATCCTCCTCCTCCAACGCCGTGCAAACCCCCAACGCGGCCCTTCCCACGTCGTATCACGGTGAGCTGTTCCAGTGTACACACCCTTGGCCAGACGGGGCGGCACCTTGCTCTCCCGAGCCCTGCGGGGAAAGTAGAAGGCACGGACACTCTGTAAATGTGCCACACACAGCCAGGGTGCCAGCAGATGACAGGTGGAAACACCCCTGCATCTGCAAAAGAAACAAAAAAAACAAAAAAAAAAAAAAAAGAGAGAGAAAGACTAAAAAGGACCGGGGCAGGAGCCACACGGCATTTAGAAAAAGATGCACAGTCGTTAGGAACTAGCTTGTAGTCACTCAAAACAGGTCACATCCAAAAACTCCCCCCCGGGTCGCAGAAGGACCCTGGGCTGGTAGGAGAGGAGAGCGTTCTTGCCGCAGGACAGTTTGACTCGAGTGAGGCTCTTGGCCGAGCCGTCACCGCGTCCCTGGGGCAGGGCCGGGCTCCGCTGCTGTGGGACAGTGGTTCCCCCAAGAGTGCTGAGCTGCAGGGGCGCCTGGGGGTCCGTCAGTCAAGCATCCGACTCTTGATCTCAGCTCGGGTCTCGATTCCCTGGTTCACAAGTTCAAGCCCCACATGGGGCTCTGTGCTGGCGGTGCGGAGCCCGCTTGAGATTCTGTCTCTCCCATGTCTCTCTGCCTCTACCCCTGCTTGCTCTCTCTTTCAAAATTAATGAATTAATTTTTTTTATGAAGGGTATCGAGCTAGGAGAGAACACGGGGCCATCCAGTCTGACCTTCTCCCATTCAGGTGAGGGAACGCGGAGCCCAGAGGCTCAGTTTTCCAGAGAAATGCAGCTCAGAGGCACATGACCGGCCCGCGGTCTGTTCCTCCTGGTTCCAGAGCTGACACGGGGATTTCCCCAGAGCCCATGGTCTGTAGCTCACTGAGCAGTCGGTGCCCAAAAGAAACTTTTAGCTGGCTGACGTCTGCCTGGCGGGAGATGGCCGACGGTGTGCTGCAGGCGGGAGCCGTGACCTGCCCCCTCGGTCATTTATGAAGCCTGAGAGGACCCAGAAGGCGCATGCTTCAGACATGGGGCGGACAGAGACGCGGGAGGGGGGGCTGGTATGTGGGACTCCAGAACCAGGGTCCGCGGTACCTCGCAGCTGTGACGACGGGCTGAGGGCACGGACGTGAAACGAACAGGAATAAATGGAAAGTCTTGTGCTGAGGTTTCCAATAAATCGATTCTGTAAGTGCCGGCCGGGGAAACGCGCCTGGAAGTGGGTTCAGGCCGTAACGGCCTCTGTGTTCGGGCTGATAGAGGAAACCTCCGAGGCTGTCCTGGCCCCTGAAGGAGCCCAGCAAGATGCTGCCGCCACCCTGTTCCGGATCGATACAACGTTAGATTCCCGAGCAGAGGCCCTGAGGCTTCTCCCGCATTCCGAGCTGTCAGGCCGTGTCAGAGCCCAGTCCTGAGCGCCACACGTGGGGAGGGACTTGGACAAACAGCAGGTTAGAGGCAGGCACTCGGACGGTGGCGAGTCTAGAACTTCTGTCGGGGGAGCACGCTCTGTTGTGCCCAAGTTCGTAAAATCGCCCCAAAACGCCCCAAAACAAGCACCAGAGACTGCCAGGGAGACCGAGTCACGCCTGCAAAAGCAAAGGGCCTTTATTACAAGCTTAAGCTCAGGCTCACAGTCTCCAGCCGACCCGCCAGCCATGCGGAGAGAGCCCCGAACAAAGGCAGGGCAGGGCCTTTTATGCCTTTGGGAGGGGGAGTTACAGGAAATGATGACAGGTGTACAGTGATCCAATCCCTGCCCCCCCCATCAACACTGGCAGTTGTGGGAGCCAATCACACCATCTGGAGCACTGACCAATCAGAGTGGGCCCAGGACGCCCCACGTGGGGCGTGACTAGGCCCACCTCTAGAAAGGTCAAAGGTATCGGCCGGCTTCCCCCGATTGGGCACCGCAGGAGTTGTCCCTCCTTAAGGTGCGCCCTTTCAGGAGAAGCCGGCACCTTCCCCTTTAAGTACTGGGGAAGGCTGGATGGACCTGCGGCCAGCGGGGGACGGCCCTCCCCATGGCCGCCGGGCGCATCTCCACCGCGGAGGTGCGCCCGGCTCCGGGAAGGCTGGGATGGCCGGTGGTGAGGGCCGGATCGGACCTGCATCCTTACATTCCCCCTCTGTCTTGTAACTTGACCCAATCCTGGGTCAACTATGTACATGCTCCTTGACAAATTCTATGAACTTATTATCCAAATGTTAAAAGTGGACCGATGATTCCTCAGGCTTCTGCCGTGCTAGACCAGCCAGCTTCCGGGTGTGGCTGGAGCAGGGCTGGAGATCTCTGGAGTCAGAGTCTTTTTGAGGATTAGTCGAGCTGATCATCTGGATCTGGATCACCTCACCAAGTTGAGGGTTCTTCAGAGCTGGCCTTGACTCCAGGGTGATGCCTGAAACTTTAATAGGGGCTGAACTTCTTGTTTATCTGTGAAGTCCACATTTAAGTCTCTTGACAAGGCGTGACCCCTATTTTAAATATCATCCTCACAGACTAACAAGCCTGAGATCCAACAACAAATATTTAAAGACAACAGAACTAGAGTTACATTCTCAGTAGTGCATTGAGTTTTTCTCTCTAAAAAAAACCTCCTTTATCTGAGATAGCCAAATCAAGACTAATGCGTTAGTGGAATACTCACTGTGTTTTTGAATTGTAGATGGTTTAAGTAGAAAACATAAATGCTCTAGATTAGAAACAAATACTTTATAACATTCCTGAATATCACAGATTTCTTAATCTGGGTGAGCAACCATAAAAAGAACAACGTTTTTCACAAAACTATAATTTCAAAGTGAGTTAAACCCATTTGGTAGGGAGAGTTTCTCACCCGATACAGGGCGAAGGGAGGGAGGGCTACCCAGTCTCCACCAGTCTCTAAGGTCAATTTAGTTAAGGTCTCGTTTAGAGTTCTACTCCTTCTTTCTACCTGTCCTGAACTTTGGGGTCTATATGCACAATGTAATTTCCAATCTGCCCCAATGAATTGTGCTATTCCCTGACTTACCCTAGACATGAACATTGGTCCATTATCTGGCCCTATAAGCTAAGGAAAACCATACCTTGGCAGGATCTCTTCCAATAATTTCTTTTCCACAATAGTAGCTGTCTTGCTCTTGGTAGGAGAGGCCTTAGTCCATCCTGAGAAAGTATCTATCTGCGTCCCTAACTAAAGATGCCACTGAAGCCACAGTCCTTAAACAGGGGGGGGCCATCCGGCCACTATTGTGTCCAAGCGTTTGGACAAGTAGGCCACTGGTCTTTTCCAGGGTCCTAGCATCTGGGTCAGCACACCCTTGGCCACCCCTTTATTTTCATCCACAAACAGGTGGAAAGGCTTAGTAATGTCAGGAAGCCCCAGCGCTGGTGCCAACAAGAGAGCTGTTTTTAGAGTTTCAAATGCTTGTTGATGTTCCATTGAAACTCACTCTTGTCTTTGGTCAGTTCATACAAGGGCTTAGCAATTTCTGCAAAGCCTGGAATCCACAATCTGCAAAACCCCGCCGACCCCAAGACCTCTCTCAGTTGTGTGGGGTATTTAGGTGGGGGTATGTGGAGGATGGTGACCTCTCTGGCCGGAGACAACCATCTATGTCCATCCTTGAGGATGTATCCCAACTAAGTAACTTGGGGCTTACAACTTTGAGCCTTTTTAGCAGAGGCTCTGTATCCCAACTTGCCCAACATCAGGAATAGTTCCCTGAAGGCAGCTTTCTTCAGGGGTGGCTGCAATCAGAAGATCACCAACATCACGTCTGGGTTTTCCCTCCGGTACTCACCCAAATCTTTTTGCAGTGCCTCATCGAAGATGGTAGGGGAGTTTTTAAACCCCTGAGGAAGTTGAGTCCAAGTCAGCTACCTGTGAATGCCAATGTCAGGATCATGCCACTCAAAAGCAGTCATTAGTACCAGGCTTCTTAACAGGGAGCAAAGGAGGGTTCCAGGCAGACTTGCAGGCCCTTGAAACACCCAGGCTTGTGGGTATTTCTGGAGCCACCAGTCAATGTGGGCACCAGGAGTTAGGGGCTCCTCGCAGGCCAAAGTGAATCTGAGCCCTCATTTTTGATAAAAGGTCTCTCCCCAGCAGGGGGTAAGGACAGTCTGGGATAGTCCATGAATACCGCTCGGTCCCGGTGACAACTTGGACCCAGATTGCTTACTTGAGGAAGGCCCCTTGGCCTCTAATAACACCGAGTGCTGAGCCCCAGTGTCCACCAAGAGGTTAGTTGATTTCCTCTCCACCTTGAGAGATACCCTGGGTTCAGGGAGGGGTTCCGAACCCCGTCCTCCCTAATCACTATCTTCCCCAGCGAAGCTTTTTCTCCTAGGGCAGTCTCTGAGCCAGTGTCCTTCCTCCTTACAACAGGCGCATTGATTCTTACCTATTGGTGTCCCGTGGCGCTCTGGGTCTCTTCCTTGTCTTCTTCTCCCAGCAATTTTCTTTAATTGGTGGTGGTGATCTCTCTGGGTTTGCAGTCATGGCCCACAACACTCTGGCTAAATCTCTATCTTGTCTTTTTTCTGCCTTTGCTTGTTTTTCCTCAGCACTGTCCCTGTTATTGTACACTCTTTCTGCTGTCTCTACTAGATCTCGGAGAGTCTTTTCTCTGAGGTGCTCGACTTTTTGTAGCTTTCTCTTAATGTCGGGCGCAGCCTGGTTAATCAAAGCCATTACCACAGTTGACTTATGATCTGCGTGCTCTGGATCGAACGGGGTGAACTGTCTGAAGGCTTCCATCACCCGTTCTAGAAAAGCGGCAGGGCTTTCATCTGCCTCCTGCCTTATATCAGATTAGTGGGCCTCTTAGCAGCCGCTTTGAGACCTGCCAATAGAGCCTGGCGATAGACCTTGAGGCGCTCCTCACCTTCTCCTGGGTTATAATCCCAATTGGGGTGGAAATCCGGCATCGATGTCAGCGGGATTTATGGTGGGGACCCCCGTCGGGCCAGGAATGAGCTTTCGTGCTTCCAGCAGGATCCATTCTCGCTCCTCAGTTGTAAACAGAACCTGCAGCAATTGCTGACAGTCATCCCAAGTGGGTTGGTGAGTAAGGAGTACAGTTTCTAACAACCCAATGAGGCCCTTGGGGTTTTCTGAGTGTGGGGGGGTTGAGATCTCCAATTATAAAGGTCAGAAGAGGCAAAGGGCCAATAATGATGAGGCTGGTTTCCTGCCTCGTCCATAGGTCCCATGGCTCGCAAGGGGAACACTGTGGAGTCTGGGGTGGTGCCCCTTTGGTCACAGGTCCCATATGCTGGGCCTCCTTCAACGGAAGGGGATGGAGCAGGATCAGAGGGATTTAGAGGGGGTCGGTAAGGTGGATGGGGAAGGAAGAGATCCTCATCTGCTCCTTCCTGCAAAACTGGGTAGGGGAGTGCTGAGGGTGAGGTCATGGGTCGTCTCAGCTTTTCTTCTTCTGGGGTTCGAGTCACCAGAACCTGAGAAGATACTGAAGAGAGAAAGGGTTTCACCCAAACAGGTGGGTTAGTGACCAGGTTCTTCCAGACAACAAGGTATGGAATCTGACTGGATGGCCCCCCATACGTTGATGGAAGGTGAAAAGCACCCTCAGGGGGCCATCCTGCCTCGAAAGTAGGCCATGTAGATGTGCAGAACATAGTCATCTTTCCCTCTTCGACATCCATTGATAAGCTGTGAGCTCGAACCTTAACTTCCTTGAAGTGAAGCAGAACCAGGTCTAGAGGCTTTGAGGCGGACTTTCCCATGACATGAGTTCCAACAAAATAAAACAGCACAAAAGACAGGATTAAGCCACAGAACACAAGAATTCGTCCTCCTGGCCGGGAGAGGAGAAAATGAAAGTAATCCAAAGAAAGATATGTAGGATAAAGACCCCACATTCTCATAAGAAAATCAGTCACAGCAAAAATCATATTTAGCAAACTGATGCACAGAGAACAGACGCACACACAGCAAACAAATGCAAGAGGGGTCTCATTGCTGCCACCAGTGGAGACCCCAGAAATACCACACTGCAAACAGACAGACACAAGATGGCTCCAGTCGAACCCCTCAGTCAGGGAGGAACGACCATTTTCTACTTCCGCCCCGGTGAGAGCTTATACCTTGCCTCCCTTCCAAGGAGGACTTACACTTCACCTCCGTCTGTGCCTACCTTCTGAGGAGGACTTACACAAACAACTGCACAGGAAAATACACACAATGGGGTCACACTGCTGCCACCAGTGGAGACCCCAGAAATCCTGGCAAGAGGAGATCTACTCCAGTCTCCCCCCTGTTCCTAATAGGGTCTTGCCGCGGCGCCCAACGAAACCCTGTAGGCGAGCCAGCTCTCCGGCCTCCTGGTGGGGTCCTAGACCCCACTCACCTACTCCTCGGGTGGGTGCAGACGTCCCTTGGCACCCACAGCCCCAAGCTTTCAGCGGCGTGTCCACCTGGCTCTTTTGAGGCTCACAGAGGTCCTAATGGGGTCGTTTCGGCCACCCCCTGCCTAGGCCCAGCGCACACGGGCCTGCGCACACAAACACATAAACAGACAAACACAAAAACCTTGAAAGGAAACAAAAAAACTGAGTGCACTCACCAGCCAGCGATCAGGCCCAACGTGTCGGTGTCCCAGGAGCTCTGGGGCAGGGAGGGGGATTTCCCGGCCAATGCACCAAATGTTGTGCCCAAGTTTGTAAAATCGCCCCAAAACGCCCCAAAACAAGCACCAGAGACTGCCAGGGAGACTGAGTCACGCCTGCAAAAGCAAAGGGCCTTTATTACAAGCTTAAGCTTGGGCTCACAGGCTCCAGCCGACCAGCTGGCCACGTGGAGAGAGCCCCAAACAAAGGCAGGGCAGGACCTTTTATGCCTTTGGGAGGGGGAGTTACAGGAAATGATGACAGGGGTACAGTGATCCAATCCCTGCCCCCCCATCAATACTGGCAGTTGTGGGAGCCAGTCACAATAGTTGGAGTGTTGACCAATCAGAGTGGGCCCAGGATGCCCCACGTGGGGTGTGACTAGGCCCGCCTCTAGAAAGGTCAAAGGTATCGGCCGGCCTCCCCCGATTGGGCGCCACAGGAGTTGTCCCTCCTTAAGGTGCGCCCTTTCAGGAGAAGCCGGTGCCTTCCCTTTTAAGTACAGGGGAAGGCTGGATCGGACCTGCGGCCAGCAGGGGACCGCCCCCCAGCCAGCAACCGGCTGCTCCCAGGCGCATTTCCACCACGGTGCTGCACCGCGATCGGCTCTGGGAAGGCTGGGAAGGCCCGGTGAGGAGGGCCGGATCGGACCTGCATCCTTACAGCTCGAGGCGGTGTGAGCTGGAGGCTGGAGGAGAGACTGAAGCGTGTTGTTACAGGAAGGAGACCGGCGCCGGAGCTCCCGGGGCAGAACTGGGGGCTGGGGGTCAGCAGATGTGGGTCTCGGGCAGGGTCTCCCCAGCAGCAGCTCATCCGTGCAAACCGTGGGCTCCATGTAGGACCCGGACGACTGCCCCTGAACCCCGACACAGAAACAGGGGAGCTGCTCTTGGGGGAAAGGCTGATTTAGGTTTTCTTGAAGGTCCCTTCCGATTCTTAGTGGCTATGGTTCTCTGACCCTGCATTCTTTTATAAAACTGGTCTTGAGAAGAGCAGCGCCCCCTTTCTCGACCTGACACTGTTCTCCAAGCTAAGTGGTCGCTTTAGTTCAAAATCTAAACCTAAAAGTGAGCACCTACTACGAACAGAGTCCGAGTCTAAGTGTCGTTTTTTTTCTAAACCTGAATAAAATTAGTTAATTGGACGACTTAGACACAAGGAAAGGAAGCGATGGTGATGGCAAACTTGGAATATAACTCGTGTTCTGGCCACACTACACCATGTATACCCAGAATTTTACCCTCTTTTTTTTTTTAACGTTTATGTATTTTTGAGAGAGAGTGAGAGCACCCAAGTTGGGGAGGGGCAGGGAAGGAGAGGAACAGAGGGCCCCGAGAAGGCTCTACGCTATCAGCAGAGCCCGGCTCGGGGCGTGGCCTCACTGAGACCTAGAGGGCCCCGCGAGAAGGCTCTACGCTATCAGCAGAGCCCGGCTCGGGGCGTGGCCTCACTGAGACCTCGAGCTGTGAGTGTGACCTGAGCCGAAGTCGGACGCTTCTCCGACTGAGCTGCCCAGGCGCCCCTGTGACCCTTTTTAAAAACATTTCAGTGAAGGGCGATAGACGCCCAGAAAGCTGCCCATGCCTAATGGACACGATGCAGCGAGTCTGGAGAGGAGCACACACCCCTGGACCCAGCACCCCGGCCCGTGCAGTTCACACATACTCGCCCCCCACAACCCCCTCCCCTAAAGGCTTACACTCAGGGGAGGGAGAGACACACAAAAAGGCTACAGTCCTTTTGCGTCTCATGGCAGGGCCGAGTGGGATGAGGAGTAGGGGTGTGACAGGCAATAGGGGAGCGTCACCTCCGTTCTCGGGCCACCGAAGAGCCAGACAAAGGGGTCTGGTTAGACGAAGCGCAAAGCAGCCTGGGAGTGGGGAGCAGGGGCTGAGACCAGGAGGGAGAGCCCCGGAGCTGGGGGGGGCCGGGGGGCGGGGCGAGCCGGAGGCGGGGCGAGCCGGAGGGGGGGAGGGGGGGCTGGGGCTGGAGGGGGCGAGCTGGCCCGAGGGCCGGGTCTCCGGGAGCCTCGCCATGGGGGAGGGACACGCTCCTGTCCGTCTGCAGCGCAGCCTAAATGCTTTACGCTCCCTTGGGCCCGGCTCTCCAGCCCGAGCGGACTTATTTATTTTTAATAGAGCCCATTTGAGGTAGTTGTGTTTTCAAAGGCTGATGGACTCGTAAGTACTTTTCATCCTCACAGGTTACAAAAGATTCTTTCATGGCAGAACTGGGGGTGGGTGGAGGGAGGGGGGCTGACCCGGAGCCCCTGGGGGGGGGGAGGGGCGGGGCTCGGCCCACCCCTCCCCCACTCCCTCTCCTGCACACGCGGTGTGGCTTTTAAACACCATTACACACACTTGTCGTCCGAGATACAATGTTATTAAGATTAAATGCCGGGCAGGGAACGGGATCCGACTTCCCACTGTCATATTTCAGCTATGGTGAGCGATTGCGTCTCGGTAGCCCCGGCTCCTGAGCAGGGAAACGGCATTATTATCATTAATAAGCCCATAATGGAGAAGAGAAATTATAAACATTTCTGCAACAAGCGGCCCTCCAATGTTAATATTTTATGAGCACACGGAGAAGCCAGCGACTGAATGTAACTGGCAGGATTATACGTCACTGTAATGTAAACACGCATAATTGGGTTCAGTTGGTGGGGGGAGGGGAGGTAGGGGCCCCGGCCGATGATGGCACCCGGGGCGCCCGTGGATCCCGAAGGCAGAGAGTCAGGAGCCCGCGGCCCCTGTCGCCGTCTGTGTGTTCTCAGGGAGGCCCGTCTCTGACCCGCGGCCGGGGACACCCGTGGTTCCACGCCCTGCGGACCAGCCTGTGACGTGGGTCGCTCTGGACCTCACGTACTCCGGGGACAGTTACTGCTGCCCCAGCGGCCGGCCGGTCTGTCCGTGTGCGTGCTTGCTTCTCCCTGACGCCGCCTCTTCCTCCCGTGTCGTCCTGAGTACCTGACGCTTGTGTGGCAGGAACCCGGGGACGCTTCTCAGCTGGTCGTCCTGGTGTGGGTGCTCAGTCGTGGGACCTTTGGTTCAAACGGACTGTTTCATGGGAGCCCGCTGAACCGAGGCAGGGGCCACCCAGGACCCCGCGGGCCAGGCCCCCGCCTCTCCCCGGGGTCCCCAAGGCACGCTGTGGAGCACAGCGTGGCAACGACTGAAAGGCGCCCCCTCTCTGTCTCCAGAGACGAAGCTGAGATCCAGAGATGGGACTCACCTGCCCCAGGGGCTAAGCAGGTCCCCTGCCTCCGGGAGGTTTGACACCGGGTCCGGGAGGGGATGTGGCTCTTCCGTCAGCCCTGCGGCTGACTGGCCGGTGGCCTTGGCGAAGCTCACCCCTCTCTGCACCTCACTTCTCTGTGAACGGGACGGCAGCCTGGTCTCCAACATCCCCTCCAGGGCTGAAATCGAAGGCACGTGTAGGCCTCGAGGAGACCACGTGGTCTGTCAGGTGCAGGAGACGGAGAGGCTCGCCGGGGGGCCCTGGGGGCCTGGGACCCCTGCATACTTGACTCACTTCCCCAGGTGCCCGGCTCTGCCCTTGGGCTTGCAGCCTCCCGCTCAGGGGCCGTGACGGCCCTCCCCTCTCGGAATTGCTGGGTTTGCCCACAGGAGGCTCAGCCCGGGGCTTGACCCGGCCTTGAGGGCAGGGCCCGTGGTGCCCAGCGCAGTGTCTGACCATGATCCGTGCCCGATCGACTGCGGAGCAAGTGAACGTTGGATTAATGAGTTGCTTCATAGATGAGTTACGTGATGACCGGGAGCAGCTCTCTAGCTTTACTTTGCTGCTTTTTTTTTTAATAGTCTATGGCTTTGAAGACTGTTGAGTGAGGACTCCGCGCCTGTGAAGACAGAACACCTCTGGCTACACGCCCGTCTCTCCGCCTTCCCCGTCCCCCGCCTCCTCGATCCCCCCCTTTCCCTCCGCTCCTATTCATTATTTCTGTCTGCAGTTATGTTATTATTGGCCTTGGCAAAGAGTTTCAGGGGTGTCGTTTGAGCAACATTATGCAGAATTAAGTTCCAGGGTAATTTCTGATGCAAATACCTGTCCTCCAGGAGGATGTGAATTAAGCCTGCAGGTCTCAGCCCCACAGAGGTGGCTGCATTTGAATTCAAGTCTCCAGCAGACAGGGGGGCCCCAGGACCGTGGGGGACACCCTTGGGCTCCTCCTCAGGGGGCCCCGGAAGGGCCTAGGATGTGGCTCCCGGGCAGGAGGGAGCCTTGAGCAATCCTCTCTGCTCACCTGCCCCGGATCCCATCTGAGCCCCCCAGAAACCTGACGGTCCGGCCGGGCCCCCCCCCCTGTGCATTTTGTAACCAGTTGGCAGGAATTTGTCTTTAAGGAGAACTCAGTCTTCCTTGCTATGGGCCACGTTCCTTTAGATCCACGCTTTCCAAACTTCCGCGTGTCTTCTGCTTACCCGATCCTCCTAAAAAACGGATTCTGGGGCAGGGTCTGCGATTCTGCATTTCTACCCAGCTCCTGAGCAGATGCTGTTCCGCAGAGCACACCCCGAAGTAGTGCGGCTTTCGAAAACAGACGGGCAAAAATAGAGAAGCAAACATATAAACGAAACTAGGAAGCCCTACTTCTTTGAGTTAGTTTGTAGGGTCCCTTAAACGATCCTGGCTCGGGGGCGCCTGGGGGGCTCAGTCGGTTGAGTGTCTGACTTCAGCTCAGGTCATGATCTCGTGGTTTATGAGTTCGAGCCCCGCGTCCGGCTCTGGGCTGACAGCTCCGAGCCTGGAGCTGCTTCGGATTCTGTGTCTCCCTCTCTCTCTGCCCCTCCCCTGCTGTGCTGTCTCTCAAAAATGAATAAACTTAAAAAAAAATCTTAAAACATGTTTCTGGCTCTGCTGAAACGACTCTGCAGACCCCTTAGCCTCTGTGAGCTGTGGCTTCCTCGCCAGTGAAACAAAAAAGCCGCTCTCTCCGGGGTTGTGGGGAGGGTGACAGTCTCCGTGCCTGGCACAGAGGGGGACTGAGCATCGCCTTGGCCTCCTGCTGGAATGGACGCAGGATGGGGGGCGGGCGCCAAGCCACTTCCTGGCACAATAGGGAAGGGGAGCGATCCCTGCACCTCTGGGCTGGTTCCTCCTGTGGGACCGGGGTCCTCAGTGGTGCCGAGAAGGTCACTCAGCTTCATGGGGAGTTGAGAGGGTGCCGGCAGGGGCCAGCCAACCCCCAGCCCAGTCAGGCTGACCTCGTTTTAAAAGGGGAAAACAAAGACTATTTGTGTAACTCAGGATATTTATTATTCAGCACTTAATAGATTCGAAGATGATGCTGGTGATTAAATAGCACATTCATTCAGAGCTTTTATTCATTTTGAAATACTTCCCCGAAATATTTAAGGTGAGCTGGGCAGGTGCATATCTTCCCTGGACAGCGGACACAAGGCAGAGTGGGGCTCGGGGGCTTGTCCGGGGTCCTGCCCTGGACAGGGTCGTCCGTGGTGGACCCCGGCCCTGAAGCCCGTCACTTGTCTCCGGCCTCTGTTCTTGTGGCCCGTGAAGGTGGGGACTGCGGGTCTGCGGGGAGAGGAGACGAGGTGGGCGGCTCTCGGCCCTGCTCCTGCTCCTCCTGAGACTCGGGACCCTTGTCAGGGCCCTGCTCAGAGCACAGGCTTCAACCTTCCTCTGCCTGGAGGCAAGAGGGGTCCTGAGCCCACCAGGCGCCACCCTCGGTGGCTCACGGGCCAGCCAGCCGCGTCCCTGCTGCTGTGCCCCTTGGGGCTGGCACCTCGGTATCAAAGTGAGCCTCGTCTTCCCGAATACCATGCCGGTTTCCTCCGTTGCCGCCGCTGCTGGGAGTTCCCCGCCTCCCCCCTGCCCCCAGCACTGGCTCTTTCCCCCAGCAGGGCCCCCAGGAGCTGCTGCTCTTCCCCCCACAGCAGTCCAGGACAGGATGGGCCGGCCTTGTTCTGGGCCCGCCGTCTGGTTCCGTCTCAGGGCACGGTTAGTCCCCCTTGGACTTGGACCACGCGGCTGGCTGGCCGGGAGGACCCGAGAGCTTGGGTCTGCATCCTGGCCACCCAGCCTTCTTTCTCCCCAGCCCCTGGGGGGCTTCGTGTGAGGAGGCAGGACACCTGCTGTGTGCGAAGCTGCCCCTAACGGTTTTAATTTGTCGGAGTCTTGATTTCTTCCCTTGTGGCCTAAAGAGATGACTCTTCGAAGCTTTGATTTCCTCACTTTTCAAAGGAGCTGGTAATGTGAGCGTCCCGGTCCGGGAGCCGTCAGCTCACCGTGCGCTGCTGGGTGCAGGTTCACACCGGACTCACCGTGGAGGTGCGGCCGGAGGCCTGGGCGGCTGGGATGCAGGTCGGCTCCCAAACCCAGACACCCGCACGTGCCCCTCTTCCTTCAGGCCCCTGAGCCGTTCCCATCTCCTCCGGCCTCTCCTCCGCCTCCTTTCTCGTACATCTGGCTCCGCCTGCGGTCCGTGGCCTTCCCGCTGGTTCACGGTCTGCGTGACTTGATGCACCTGTGCCTGCGGTGCCTGGAGAGTCCGTAAGAGACTGTCCCCGGCGAGCAGGCCCCCCCCACAGTTGTAGAGGCTCAGAAACGGACGGTGGGTCAGTGTGTCACAGTCCGTCGTCCCCCCTCCCCACCGTGCCCGCATCACCTCTTCTCGGAGCCACGGCGGAATACCTTACCCAGGAGGCCGAGCTGAACCGATGTGACTGTCACCATCACCATGAGGACCATTGTCCTGGGGCGCATAGAGGGTATGACAGACGACCTCACCCACGGCCAGGAGCTCCTGCCTCTGTGGTTGGATTTTACCCCCACTCTTCTTTCTCTCCGCCCGGTTATGTGCCTGCCCCTTCCTCAAAACTCTGGAAAGGAAACTTGAACTCAGTACAGCCATTTATGCCTGACTGTGGCTGCGTGGGCCACCTCCCGTGGGAAGGGGACTTGTCTGCTCAGGAAGGAGATGACAGGTCTCGGGGGGCTTGCAAGGGGAGCTCTGCAGAGCAGGCCAAGGACCCAGGGGAGGCTGGGAGGTGGGTGAAACAGTGGCCGCTCCAGACCGGCCGTGAGGAGGCCAAGTTCCGTCCACCAGCGCGTGATCAGGCCTACGTACCACTGGCCACGCCCAGTCTCGTGCTGTCACGTGCTCCGGAGGTGACTCGGGGCCGGTACTCACGGAGGACTGCAGAAGCATGTATACTGCACCCCCCCCAAAGTGCAGGGCGGGTCAGTGTTGGGGATGTGCTCATGACTGACTATGCCAAGGGGTGACCCAGCCTAGCCCAGCTCCCTTCCCCCGCTGCCCTCCTCCAGCTCGCTGTCCAAAGTCAGGCTCAGCTCTGTCTGCCCCGAGTCCTTGGCCAGGAGCTGGTGCCCCTGGGCTGGGGAGGGAGCCTGGGACCTCGGCTCCTTTTCTCTGCAGCCCTGGCCCAGTAGGCCGTGCCTCCGGGCTGACTCTGGGAGTGCGCCCTGAGCAGGAGAGCAGCTGTGGACAGAGAGCCCGCTAGTGAGACCCCTTCCCTACCTCCAGGAAGGAGCTCAGAGCACGTTGTCAGGACTGCTCCAGGTTCTGCTTTCCAGAAGTAAGCCTGAAGCGAGGTGGACACGAAGGTCCATTCTCACTGCCCGGTGGTGGTCATGCCTCATCGTCCGCCCTCCCACGACGGGACCGCACGGCTCCCAGGACCCGCAGCGCACCCCTGGGGGCCCGCGGCGCAGGCCTGCAGAGCACGGAGGGCTCAGAGAGGCAGGGCCGCTGCCCGGGGCTGCCCGGAAGCTCCCCGCCTCTTCCTGGGGAGCGCAGAGCTAGACAGCCCCGGGTGGAAAGCCAAGCCGTGGCCTTTTCCAGAACGACTATGGGCACCGCTTAGAAGCTTCATCCGCTCAGCCGGCAGGCCCGGTAGCTGGAGGCCGTGGGGCCCCAGAACCGCCCCTGGGGCCTGTGTGCCCGCTCGCTCTGCCTGGGCCCACACTGCACGCCCTGCCCATGACCCCGGTGTCCCTGGCACACTGACCTGACCAGAAAAGGTGAGAAAAGGAGGTGGGGTGAGAGGAAGTGGGGGCGATTAGAAGAGCACCTGCCTGGAAGCAGGAGGCCTGGGCTCTAGCCTGGCCGCTAATTTCTGTGTGACCTTGGATGAATCACACGACCTCTCTGGGCCTCACTTTCCTCGTCTGTAACAGAAAGGGCCTCCCGTGGTCTCTCCGGTTCCTTCCAGCGCTGAGATCCAACCTCTACAAGCCCCCCCCCATCCTGGTGCCCACGGGCACGTCCAACGCCAGTATATGTTGCAGGACCAGAAGGAAGTCACCCGGGGATCCTAGCACCCCCCTTTCGACGGGAGGCCTCCTCTTCGCCATGTCTTCCTGTGACCGCCTCGGGGTGCTAGCTGCGTGGCCTTGACCTCCACTGGGCCCACTCGGCTTCCTCATCAGGGGATTCTGGGGCCTTTCTCCCCTGAACTGCAATCAGCAAGCAGATTCAATCCCACCTTCGGCTACAGATCTGGAAGCTGGTGGCCCCGTCAGCGCCGCAGTACTGGCGGGGAGGGCTGAGCTTCCAGCAGCACGCTCTGAGGCGCACAGGCCGCTCAGCGGCGCCGGAGAACGGGCACCACGACGGACGGGCACCTCCTTCCGGACCCGCTCCTGCCTTCTTTTAAGGAGACTCCTCGCCTCTCCCGCTCTGTTCCCTCTTCCCTCCGAGTCTCTGTATATAACGGAGACGCTGGTGTCTTTGCCCCACACACCCTTTCTCTGTTTTTGGTTAATGAAATGTGCGAACGACTTCTTCCCAACTGAAAACCAGCCCTGAGGGGGCTCCTACCTTCCCGTGCGGGAGGCAGAGGTGGGGAGGCCCCTGCGGGGAAGGGAGGCGGACAGGAAGGAGGAGGGCGGACAGACCAGCACCGAACTGCATGCGTGACCCGTTCCTCTTCTGCTCCCCCCGTGTGCCAGCCCGACCCTGGTCCTCGTGACCGGTGCACGGGCGCAGGGACCCGGGGAGGCCCCGCCGCTTTCAGAAACGAATCAGCACACCCACGAGTTATGAAGAAGGGATGGATGCTAGGGATGGTGGCCTCAGTCGGAGGGGAAATCCTCCTGAGGGTTTATTCCTTGGCATCGGTTCCCAGGGAGGGAGGGCGAGGCGTGGAGAGGAGAATGGGGATGACCGCTGTGGGGGCCGTCGGCACTTGGGTGTCCGTGTGCGTTAGTGAGCGTCTTTCCTGTCCTTCCTTAGATCCAGGACCGGGATTTTGGTGGGGGTAGTGGACAGAGGGCAGTCAGCTGTGTGATAATAGTCCCAGGAGATGGCACCGCATTTCTTCCGTCTACATGCGGGCAAACTGAGGTTCTGAGGCGCTGAGAGCCTACCCAGACTCACCCGGCTCAGACCCGGCGGGCCCAGGGCGTGGACCCAGGCGGTTTGGTTCTGGAATCTACACGCCTAACCCTCGTGCTATACGGGAAGGGGCGTGGAGGCCGAGGCCTCTTTTAGCCCTCGGCTGTGTGGCCTGAGGCTGGACACTCACCTCTCCGACCTTCCATTTCCTCGCCGGTTTATTAGGAGACTCAAAGCAGGAAATGCTATCAGTGTACTTTGCAAACTTTAAGCTCGGGGCTAGCTCAGGTCCTCATCTCCAAAGGGATCAGCATGTTTGCCGTGTGGCTCACACACAGCAGGTCTTCACTCTTAGCCCTTTTCCCCGGGAAGCACACTGTCCAGCAATGACCCAGGCCCGTGTGCCCACATGCCCAGGGGCCAGCCATGCTCCGGCCTCGTGTGGTTTTCCTGGTTGTTGAAAGGTCAGCCCTTTCTCATTTCGTCGTCATCCCTCATTTCACCCCATTTCACAATGCTGCAGGTGTCTTTCAACCTGCCAACGCTGTTGACGCAGCGTAAGGCCTGTAAGTCAGATAAACCTCGTGGGTGTTCAGCAAACACTTCTTGTCTACTGGAGCCAAGGAACCACTGCAGGGAGGAGGCATGAATGGACCAGGCAGTGGACTGACCAGGGAAGGGGCACGCCTTCCCCCAGGAGCTGAGGGGTACTGCGGCCGGGGGGAGGGGCAGATCTGGGTCTGATTCCTGTTTGAGCCGGCCAATAACAAACGGATCTTGGACAAGTCCCGTATTCGCTCAGATCTTCGGTTTCCTCGGCTGTAGAATGGGGGAAGGCCTTGGCGGGTGGGCTGAGGGGCCTGCTCAGGGCGGTTCTCTCCCCTCCCCCATCTCTCCCTGCTTCCCCAGGGGACCCCTTACTTGTCACATACCTGTCTCTGTAACCCTCCCTCGCAGGGACATGGGTCAGATCCCCTCCAGAACCCTGGAGTGCAAGGTGGCCGAAGGGCCCCAGAGCTACAGGACGGCTGTGGGTGAGGGCTCGGGGGTTCGGGGTGCGTTTTCCTTACGCCCCAATGGGCACAGAACACACAAAAGTGCTCTCTACCTGCCGCCACTCTCATTAGAATGTGGGAGTTTTGTCACATGTCCTGCTCAGAGTTTGGCTTCACCAGAAGTTCAGAGACACATCAAAAGGTCCCACTGCACCTCCTTCATGGTTGGGACGTGGTGGGCAGCGCTGGCACTGAGTCCTGGACGTGAGCAGGAGCTCCTGGAGGTGGGTGGGGCGGGGGCACTCAGGCAGCAGAGAGGCCCGTGTGGGCACAAGCTCCGTCCAGGTTCACGGCTGGAGCTGGAGCAGGTGGAGAGAGGGACGGCGGCTGGAGTGGTGGAAGGTGTCCCCAGGCCATCGGAAGACGGGACCCTGCGGCCGTGACCTTGGTCTTGCCTGTTTCACAGTCCCGCACTGCCCGCATTCGAGGGGGGAGCTTCCCTGGCACCTCCCCTTCGTGGCACCCCGCTTCCCAGACTCCACCCGGGAGGGCAGGCCGGAGGCCCCTGAAGGGTGGAGCGGGCGTGACGGGACGGAGAAAACGGAGCGGTTCTGGGTGGGGACGCTGGAGAGACCGGAGGCGGGCAGCCAGTCAGGAGCTTCAATAATCCTATTAATTTGCGGTGATATTAATAGAATAGGCTCCTGCGCTGGAGGGTCTTATGTGGGTGTTTGCGATTCTTCCCGGGGCCTTCGGAGGGACTCCCGAGGATGCAGCGAAGAAAAAGTCCGAGGATTCGTTTATTTAATTAATTAAAGAAGCCGTATCTGCTACCGATGTCCTCACGTGGGTTTTCTGTTTTCTGTTTAGGTGGAGAACAGGGCGGGGGCTGGCGCCAAGCAAGGGGGGAAGACGGGGCGGGGGGCAGTGGAGGAGAAATCAGTCCCCTGCGAATTAAACGTGGAAATTCACTAATGGCCTGGGATGTCGAGGGACTTTTATTTTTCCAACATGACATCCAGCCTGACTCAGAAGAGCCTGAAAAAGGGGAGTGTTCCTTCTGCATTCCTGGGGTCGTGGGACGCCGATGCCCTGTGGCCCCGCCTGCGGCCCCTTCACATGGGGCCAGTGCCTGTCTCTGAAGTGGTTTTTCCCAGACTTAGTGCACACGGGAATCACCCCCGGCACTAAATGCCGATTCTGACTCCTTGAGCCCAAGTGGGGTCCCAGATTCTGCGTTTCTAATGAGCCTCCACGTGGGGCTGATGCTGTCGGCCCGGGGTCCGCAGTTCATGAGTGGCAAGACCCCAAAGCCTTGTGGACCCCAGTGCCATCCATCTGCTGGCAAAGTGTGGAGGGCATGGGACACAGAGACGGGTGAGTCTGAACTTAGGTGGGTTTGCTCACTGGCCTGAAACATGCCAGGTGAGAATCTGGGGTCAGTGGAGAATGGAAGAGGGGACCGGGGAGCAGAACCCCCTCTGCCTGCACACACACACACACACACACACACACACACACACACACACACTTTGAGTGCTTGGCCACATGGGGCTCCATCCTCCTCCCCTCTGTGCTCCCAGAGCTGGCCAGGCCCTGAGGGGGCATCAAATCCCACGTCACTAAGGCTGTGGTGCTGTAAGCGTCCCCCCTCCCATGCTTCTTTGTGGGGGAGGGGCCCCTGAGGACCTGCTGGTGGGGACAGGGCTGCCTGAGCTGTCAGAGCCCGCCCCCCGCAGGTGCCCGGCCTGAGTGGGAGGATCCAGGAAGCAAGTCCCCGAGGAGGCACAGAGGGCTGTCCTGGCCATTGGCTGCTCCGCGCACAGAGCCCTGGCTGGCACAGCCAAACCCCAGGAGTGATGGGAAGGCAGAGCCTGTGTCTTGTTCTAGACGCTGGCCCCATCCGCACTCAGGGGTGGAGGCAGATCGGAGCGGGTAACCAGAAGGACCACCCCCCTCCGCCCCCAGCCCCGGGCCTCTGCTGCTGTGCTCTCTAGACCCGTGGGAAGGCCCCTGCAGCCCTGCAAGCCCCTTCCTGCACTTCCTGCTTCCTGGCCTGGTGGGATATGAGGGGCCCCAGTGCAGACAGCTAGGACTCCCTGCACTGGATCATTCAGGGCCAGAGGCCAGGGGGGACTCTGGGCCCACCAGACGTGGGGACTGGGAGGCCTGGTTCTTGCCATGTGGTCTGGAACAAGTCACTTGGGGTTCTTGGTCTCAGGGTCCCATTTGCATAATAGGAAAAACAATCCTTGCCCCATTTTAGTTCAGGAAGATGGAGAAAGACAGCTCGGTGGTGGAGCCCCAGAGAGCGAGGGTCAGGATCCTGCCTTCGGCGCTAAGAGGGAGGTGCAGACAGGTCCCGCAAGGTGCTGGGAGCCCAACACCAAGAGCGCTTGTGGGTGGTGACCTGTCCGCGGCCAGGGAATCACGAGACGGAGCTGGTGAGCCTGTGACTGCTCCCGCAGGTCCGTCTCTGGGGCCGCGCGTCCGACTGGAGAACTCGGTAGAACCTCTGCGGGGGCTAGTCTGGTGGGTGCTGTCCGTTCTTAGAGGAAAAGGCTGCTAAGCTTAGCTTCCCCTGTTGAATAGGAGCCAAACCAAATCCGCCCGGGGAGTGTGGAGGCCTCCCACACTGTTCTGGAATCCAGGGGGACGCAGGCTTTTGGGGGATTTCCTCCGCACAGGCTTTGGCCAGGAAAGGTGAAGGTGTCAGGTGCGGAGGCCCCAGGCCCCGCCCACCTCACCTCTGCCCAGGAGAACCATCGCCACCTTGCTCTCTGGTGAGTCCAGGATCAGGCTCATGAATCCTGGCGTCTGTCAGGGCCCAGCCGACTGCCGGACTTGGGGTCTAGCACTGCCCATTGCTGCGCCTATGCTCCTGCCTAGCAGTGATCACCAAGTGGTCACCAGGCCCTGAGGTTGGAGGGGGAGGGCAGACCAGAGGAGCATTGTCCCACCGCAGGCCGTGCGGCCACCGAGCCTGGGGGCCCCCGCGCTTAGCTTCAGCGCAGCAGACCTCGCCCTGACTCCTCATCCCTGTGGCTCACTCTGCTCATCCGTAAAATGGGGGAAAGCGTCCGTCCCCCACCTCTAGGGTTGTGGGGGTTAAATGAGACAATAAGTTTAAATACTTAATACAGCACTTGGTATGATGAAGTACTCAGTAAAGATTTGCTAAGGAGCCTTCTCAGAAACGCATAAATCAGCGCTGATGTCTCCACTTTACTGAGTGGGCTCCTCGAGGGCACTCAGGAAGCGGCTCGGTTCTCCTCTCCCTCTGCCCTTCCACCCGCGCTGCTGGGTCTTCCTTCCCGGTTCCTGCGGGAGGTCTCAGGCCACCCGATGGCATCTCTGCGCTCCGACCTTCTAGTGTCAGAGACTCTCCTTACGCCCCACCTAGAACCTTCTGACGGCTCTCATGCCACTCAGAGTCAAAGCCCAAGTTCTTGCCCGCGGGGCCCCCGCTCCCGCCATCTCTCAGACCTCACTCATCTCCTGCCCCGCCGCCCAGCCCCGCCCCAAGCACAGTGGCCTCTTGTCTGCTTCTCGGGCTGGCTTTTTGCTTGCTGTTCCCCTTCCCAGAATGCCCTTCCTCCCGATACCCACGTGGCTCACCGCAGCCCACGGCCACCAGGACCGTCATCTGAAAGGCCAGGAATTGTCAGGACTGCCTTCTGCAGCCCCGTATGAAATAGCGCCCACTCCCTTGTACGCTTGCCTGCCCACATGCTGGGGGCTAACAGCACCGGAACCAAACACTGGCTTGTTCGTTACTGTCTGCACTCGGTCCCCCGGGCTCTGAGCCCCGGGAGGACACATAGCGTCCCCGTTCCTTATTGCTGCGTCCTCGGGGCCTGGAATGGCTCCTGCGCGTGGTGGACGTTCCGTAAACGTCTGCTCCTGACTCTCAGACGAAGCGTCAGTGTCTCCCTCCGCTGTCAGGGCTTGTCCTCCCTCCGTCCCCAAGCGTGGGCCTCGCCAAGACGGACGGGGCGACCCGCAGGGACTGTGGAGGGGATGGGGTTTTGCACGCTGCCGGCCTCGCTGACGAGGGGTGAGAGGGAGAGGGCCGCAGGGTCATTTCCTTTGCCGCTGCCTCTAGAGCTGCTCTAGAGCCCACAGCTGCGTTCCTGGGCCTCTCCGGGGTCGGGGGGACAGCACAGCCCAGTGGGTGGGGGCAGGGCTCAGGAGCAAGGTCACTGGGTTCTTATTCCAGCTCTGACGCTCCAAGGCTCTGTGACCTCAGTCACGTCCCTTCATCCCTCTGAGCCTCACTTACCTTCTCTATAAAATGGGGTTTGGGGCACCTGGGTGGCTCAGTTGGGTAAGTGTCCAACTTGGGTTCAGGTCCTGATCTCGCGGCTCATGAGTTTGAGCCCCATGTCAGGCTCTGTGCTGACAGCTCAGAGCCTGGAGCTGCTTCAGATTCTATCTCTCTGTCTGTCTCTCTCTCTGCCCCTCCCCCACTCACACTCTGTCTCTCTCAAAAATAAATAAAATGGGGTTAATAGTATTTTGGGGGCTCCTGGGTGGCTCAGTCGATTGTCTAACTCTGGCTCAGGTCGTGATCTCCCGGTTTGAGGGTTTGAACACCGTGTCGGACTCTGTGCTGACAACTCAGAGCCTGGAGCTGCTTCCGATTCTATGTCTCCCTCTCTCTCCCTGCCCCTCCCCTGATCCTGCTCTGTGTCTTTCTCAAAAATAAACATTAACAAAAATAACGATAGTATTGTTAGCGGGGTGTTTGAACTGAGAGGAAGGCCTTTCAAGAGGAGCCTGGCCGGTAGGAAGCGCTCGGCAAACGCTAGCCGTGGTGATCACCCCTGCTGCCCTCGGAGGCTTCCCCTGCCCCTCAGCGGCAGCGGGCCTGGGTGCTCTGGGGCCCCCACTGCCCCCGCTGCCCCCCAGGCCAGGCTCGTTCCCAGCCCCTGCCTGCAGCCCCGGGGACCACGTCTCGCTCTCCTGGGAACTTCCTCGAACCTTCTGCGAGCCCCTCCCCGGGGCAGTGGGGGGACGCGTGCTCCGGACGCTGCCGGGCGCCCTCGGCCCACTCCCCTATGCTGCGGTCTCTGCGATCCGTGCCGGAGCTGGTGGCGGACTCAGCACCCGCGGGCCAGCCCGCACCCCTGGACCAGCCCCTCGCGGGGAGTCCGGGGCGCCTCCGCTTCGGGCTCCGCAAGACATTCCGAGCCCGTGGGGGCAACGTCTTGTTTTAGACCCGTCATGATAGATTTGGGGTGTTGGAGCAGGAAGGGGATTTAGTGATCTCCGGGTTCAAACCTTCATGTAGGTGTGAAGAAACCAAGGCGCAGGTGAAGGGATTGGTGCACGAGTCTACGCAGGGCTGAGGCGTCCCTGTCAGTGCCGGGCACCCGGGTTCCGGGGGGGGGGGAGGGCGCTGTCCTGTCCCTGGGCGTGGCCTCCCGCTGCCTAGCTGAATCGCCAGGGCCACGCCCCCAGGGCTCGGCCACGCCCCCTCCGAGCGTGCACCTTGCAGGGGACTAAGCAGAGGTGGGCAGATCTCACAGCCCGCCCTCCGGCCTGTCTCCCAGTGGCCGTGGCCCTGGGCCCGCTGGAGGCCTGTGGCTCTGGGGGCTGCCCTTTGGGGACCTGGCCCTGTGAGGTGAGGCCCCGACCCAGGCTGCTTGCTTGGGGGAGGTGTCTGCTCAGGAGCCCGGGGCCTCCCAGGCCGCTGCGACGGAGGCTGATTGGGTGGAGAAAGCGGAGCCAAGGTCAGGCCTCGGACCCCCCACGGCTGTGCGGTTGTGGACGTGGAAACCTCAGCGCCTGTGGGGAAGGGGGTCAAGGGCCTCGAGGGGCAGCCTTCAGCCTGTTCTCCGGTTCTCGGGGAACGCGGGACGGGGAGGAGAGACCGAGGGGCCCCAGTTTTCCGGAGGGGCTTGCATTCAGCACGCAGGGCTCAGGGGCCGACCGAAGGCTCCCCGTAGCCCTGGCCCGGCTCTTCCCCTCTTGAGAAGCAGAGACCCTTCTAGAACTCGTCGGGAGCGTGTCCACAGCCCTTGTTGGGAGGCTGGTTTGCTCCCTTCCTGCTGGCGGCAGGGGAGCCGCGTCAGAGGCGCCGCGCCTTCTCCCTCCTTCCTCCCTTCTGGCTGCTTTTTCTTTTTCTTTTTTGGTAATCAGAACTGGCAGTGATGTTTCTCTGCCAACTTGTGATGTCACTGCCAGTCCTTTACTTGTCTCTCGCTCCGTGTTACCGTTTCCGTCGCAATGATCTTTCTCGTGAGAGAATCCGGGGGTTTGGAACGGTCCGTCTCACAGCTCGAAAGCCACACTGCCTCTTCGGCTGCCAGGTCTCCGCCGGGGCCCCAGCCCTCCCCCTGTAAATGGCGGAGGCCCTGGAGTGCAGTCCCTCCCCACGGGGACAGTGTCACCGTCAGAAGAGCAGGCTGCTGGGGCGCCTGGGGGGCTCCGTCAGCTGAGCGTCTGGCTTCGGCTTAGGTCATGATCTCAGGGTTTGTGGGTTCAAGCCCCGCATCGGGCTCTGTGCTGACAGCTTGGAGCCTGGAGTCTGTTTCGGATTCTGGGTCTCCCCTTCTCTCTGCTCCTCCCCTGCTCACACTCTCTCTCTCATTCTCAAAAATTATAAACATTAAAAAGAAGAAGAGTGAACTATTCAGTGCAGTTTGCAGTTTGCCAGGAGGAGATCTTGCTGAGCGGTGGCTGCCGGGGAGCGAGGGGGCCGGGCTCGGCCTGGGGGCGGCCACATCGGGGGCAGGTTTCTCCCCACAGGTCCAGCCGGTCTGGGATTCGGCCTGCCTGTCCGTCCACGTGCGTTAGTACAACAGGCAGTCTACGCTGTTCTACGTCCTCCTGTGCCGACTTTAAACACATTTTTTTAATTATATTGAGAGAGACAGAGTGTGGGTGGGGGAGGGGGGAGTGTGCACCGAGCCCGACGCGGGGCTTGAACTCGTGAAACAGATCATGGCCTGAGCCGCAGTCGGACGCCTCACCGGCTGAACCGCCCAGGTGCCCCGCCTACAGCGACTTTTCACACCTGCATGACCGCTTTGTGAGGGAGGCGCTGCTGTCGTCCACATTTGATAAATGGGAACCCGAGGCCCAGACAAGCAGCCCCTGACCCAAGGCCACACAGCGAGGCAACTGCGCAGGCCTGATCGGAGCCCAGCAGCCGACTCTGCCTCTGTTCTCCCAACTACTCCACTCACTGCCTGAGACCCCACAGATCTGTACACACATGTCCCCTGTGGCCTCAGTATCCCTGAAGGGCAAGGAGACAGAGCAGATTTACCCTTTTGACATGTGCAGAAATACAGGCCCAGAGAGGTCGTGTGATTCGCCTGAAGTCACGCAGCGGGTAGCAGCAGAGACCAGGCAGGGAAGATGCAAAGCACCGCTTCTTTGAGGCTTAATGAGGATGCGCTTTCTCCGGGACCACTCGCCCGGCCCCCTGTTGGTGTGATGATCTGTCTTCAGAGCACATGGAAGGCACGGGGGACCTGGCCGGGCACCGGGCGGAGGAACGGGGCTCTGAGTCTGTGAATAGCAGACGGGGGCGCTACGTCGGTGGGTGTTCCGTGAATGCGCAGGAGGGGCTTCCCACACGGCGCATGAGGCACAGGGCACCACACCAGGACAGCCCTTCCCCTGGGTCCGCTGGGAAGACATGACCGATTCGCTTGGTCCGTGGGAAACGCCTCTACCTGGAAGCCCCTTACCTGGTCAGAACGGGCTGCTGACTCAGCGTCGCCTCCTCCAAGAACCCCAAAGGTCCAGGGGTGACTGTGCCCCGGGGTGCCCCCCACGCAGGAGCTACCGGTCCCTGGAGACGCCTCCGAAGGACCCCGGGCTGTCCCGGCCCCACACATGGCGCATGTCGGGCACACACGGGCGGGAGGCAGGGGTGGACGGCGCTGCCCGGCGTCCACGCGGAAACACGCTCAGGTACACGAAGCCCCAGGCAGGCACGGACAGAGGGAGTTGATCTGGAGGCTTTGGTGCTGCTCGCACCTTTCCTGTGGGGACGATTTAGGGCTTGAAGAGGGGACGGGGAACGCAGGGAATCCCACCCGTGGGTGAGACAGACTGAAAGGTAGGGCTCCGAGGCCAGAAAGTGGAGCATGTGCTTCTAATTGAATCCACTTCCTGGCACCGTCTTCCTGGTCCAGAGCGACCCGCACGTGTGCATGGAAATAAGGAGATAAATAAATGGAAATGCCGAGTTCCAGGGCGGCCTAAAAGGCTGGGGAATGAATCGATGTCCTCCCCAGGCAGCTGTCCGGAATGAAGTGTAATAGTTAATAAAGGCTGATTGTGCACACAGACAGGGCAGCAAACAGAGCAGGCCGAGGCCCGGGAGGCTCAGCCTGCCCCCCCCCGTGGCGAGCACCGCCTGATTCAATCAGACTTCTCGGCAGCGGATCCAATTAGGGGGGCGCGGAGGCTCGGACATGACCGGTGACTGCTCGGAGCATGTCAAGTAATCCTTAATCTCTCCGATTTGTTTCTCTGGGCGTGGGGGGCAGGGTGTGAGTGGGGGTGGCAGTGAGAACCGGGGACAGACTCAGAGGAAAGCACAGCATCCCCCCATGAGTGCTTGGGAAGCGCTCTCTCGGGCGTGATGGGAAGAAAGGGGGAGAAGGAGGGAGGCCCCCCTCGGGGAGCTGACCCGGGTACTGGTTATCGTCTATACACAGGAAGGTGCTTAACGTAAACAGAGACACCAGCACGGATCTTAGAAAACCAGACGAGAATTCAGAAATCATTGATATTTGGCTTTGGAACGTATTGATTTTCATCCCAGAAGATTTGCCTACCTAATTCCGCTTGGCTTAAGCAAGTAATAAAAATGTGTTTGCCTTTCTTGATCATATTTAGACTGGCAGCGAGGGGCAAGGGGGCTCTGAGTCCCGCCGGCTAGCTGGAGGAAGGAGCTTGGGGCTTCTAGCGCGTCTGCGCAGAAGCGGTGGCGACGCTGCCCCGGGGGTGGATGGACCGCAGCGGAGCACAGGTGGTCTCGGGAGACGAGACTCAGGCGGGCAATCTGGGATGGCTTCCTGGAGGAGTTTCCTCCTAATGTGAGGAAAAAGTAGAACTTACACCCACCCAAGTATCTCCCTGTCTTTCCAGTTCCTCCCTCCGCATAGAGGAAACCCCAAACAGCACTTGTCTCCTTCCCTGGCCCAGAAGGCTGCCCATCGGGCACGGATGGTTGCCCTTGGCTGCCATAGCACACCCCAGGTCTTTGGATCCATTCAAAACAGACATGTCAGGCCTAGGGTGAGGCTCAGTTTGAGGGCTACAGGAGAAGCGTCAGACGGAACCTTGGAGGGTAAAGCCGCGGAGCCTGTAAGAAACAGACACCTTGACAAACAGTAAGGCTCATGAGTTGTGCGCTCATGGGGTCAGCGGGACGCCCTTGGGCTTGTGCTGGAGTTGCTGCCGTTGCCTCCCCAGGAACTGTTTGTATACCTGGGTTCCTGTTGGATTTTCCAAGTGAGGCAAGTCCTCCTTAGAGCGCTTTTCCTTCCGACTTTGCCGGGAGAGACCACTGGGGTAGAAGGCGCCTCCGTGAATCTGTGTTAACGGACAAGCCGCGTGCGGGGGGGTGGGGTGGGGGTGGGGAGAACATAGCCCCTTGGGAAGCCAGTGCCTGCCCTCAAGGGAAAGCAGCTGGCAAAGCCTCGGTAAGATTGCTCCTTCACCCCCAAACCGGGGTGGGGGGGGGTGGGGGGGGGTGGGTGCCTGCCCTTTGTCTTAAAGGGCACCGGGCCGGGAGGCCGGAGGCCGGGGTGGAGTCCTGGCTTTGACACTAAAACCCACGGCTTCCTTGGGAAGGTTCCTCAACCCCCGGAGGCTCGGCTCGCCCTCACCAAAATGAGAAATGAGGGTGCTAAATTGGAGGACTCCCAAAGTTTCTTTTGACTCCAAAGATCTGTGATGCTGTGAAGTGAAGCGCCTTTCTCTCCCCTCACCTTCCCCTCTCCTCCCCCCTCCCTCCCTCCCCCTCAACTCTGATTCTAATACTGTGGCCACAAGGGTTCTATTTTTATGTCCTTTCATGTTCCAGGATCTGAGCATTGCTTCTGACTGACTGTAGGTGGAATAGAATTTGTACTTTCCCCAAATTTAATTACTAGCAGTAAATGATCAATCAATCCATTGATTAACTACTTATTGATTCCCCCTGACATGGCTCTGAGACAGTTAGGCTGCGTTTGGAACACAATCCTTTGGTAATTGGCTTATCCTGCGGGTGCACGGCCTCTGTTAAAAGGCATTTGGGTCTTGGTAAATGGCTTTTTTTTCTAAGTATTTATTTCTCAGATCCCGAGACCGCTGTTGGGAAACATTTTATGCGTGTGCTCAGGTAAGCCCTGACTGTGCGTGGCCCCCTCTCATCCGGTGTAAGAGGTGCAGCCCTGTAACGGAGGGCCGCAGGATGAGTCATTTTACAGTGGCGTGTGTCTGGTGGCTGCTCCATGAAAGAGGGCACAGGGCTCCCGGGTCTCCAAGGGCTCAAACTCCTTAACTCTGGTTCTAACTCCCTGGTCACAAACAGTCTAGCTTCAAGAGAAGGGAAATTTGCATATCAAATGCTCCTGCTGGCATAGGTTGCCCAGGCTGCCTCCTCTCTGGGGAAGATGTGGACTGAGTTGGTGCTTTGAAGTCTAGCGTTAAGTGCACTCCTTATGCCAGGAACTGGCCACGGGGAGTTGGCTTCACAGTTTCCAAATGTGCAGCACTTTCAAGGTGCCGCCAGCTCTCAGTTATCCACATGGATGGGAGTGTGGAAAAGGAAATCTGGTCCCCCTTCCTCTGCCACCCGGGCTCTCTGGGACGCGTCCCTTCTGTCTAGTGATTGCGTGCCCGGGAACACAAGTTCACTCCCGCGGGCAGCAGTGGCCACACCACACCAGGGATAAGCTCAATCCCTGAATGCCTTCTAAAGTCAAGAAGAAAGGACCTTTGCAGGATCTGTTGGTTTTCAAGATTAGGGCATATAGGCAAGTGGAATACACTAGAAATAGGAACAAAATGGCCCCCGGGCACAGAGGGGTGAAGCTTTGCTCTGGGCTGGGCATTAGAAGGCACATGCCCCAAGGAGGAGTCCTTGCTTCTCACCGGCCAGTCCCAGGGGCCTCGGCCGCCACGGCGGGCCCCTCCCTCGGGTCCCCTCCATGCTGCACAGTTAGAATCTGAGTCTGTGACTTCCGTTTCCAAACCTTTATTCAAAGGGTCTCCAGGCTCTGGAATCAGGTCCGAACTCTCTGCCGTGACGTGCAGAGCCCATCCTGATCCAGCCTAACTGGCCACTTGACTCCCGCCCACCTACCTTCTGCCGTGTGCTTAGTGGGTAAGCAGTGTTCAGTGGCATGAATACATCGATGGACGGCCAGTCTGGTCCCGAACAGGGAAAGGAAGCGGAGGCACACGGAGCGTGCTGAAAATTATGGGGATGAAAAGCATCAGAGCTGCTGTCTTCATTTTTCCCCTGTCCTTCCTGGGAGGCAGACGGACAGAAGTCCCTCAGACCGAGGGGCCGGAAGCGCTCTCTCCTCTCAGGAGCGTCTAGCATCATAGGCTTGGCTGGGCCACCAGCCGGACCTCTTGCCCCACTGTTAACTCAGATGCCGCACAGGGGCCCTCGGGCCTGTCTGACCCATTTCATGCCCAGTCCCTCCTGCAATCTCAGTGTCTCAGACAAACAGGACTTCCGCTGCCCCCTCCACCCCAGGCCCCTGGCGTGTGCTGTCCTGCCTGGAAAGCCCTTCCCCGCACACAGTGAGCATTTCGCCCCGTCTCCTCCTCCTGGCCCCGGGGTGAGCGCTCTGCCTCCCAGCCTGCCCGAAGCAGCCCTGTCCACTGCCACCCGTCTCACTCCCTTCCTGGTTTCTGCCCTAACGCTCCCACCTTGGCTGTTTTATTTTTTCCTGCGGCCTCTGACTGGTCTACAAGCCACCTGAGCACAGCATGTCCGTCTGTCTGTCTGCCTGACGTGGGCACCGGCATCTTCCCAGCCTGACGCAGCACGCGGCACTAAGAATGTGCCTGAAACAGCCAGTGAATGAGCGAGCCGGCGTAGACGGGCTCGGACAGGAGAAGCCACGTCAGCCCAGGCCTCTCCCGCCTGCCCCGTCCCTCGGCTCCGGCAGATGGGCGTCTTCACGGTCTCCCGGGGCGGGGTGCCACCGGCCACGTGAGGCAGGGCCTCCTCAGAGCCGGCCCGAGGCCCGGGCCCCGGCCATCTGCCCACCCTGGTACCCGCCCAGGCCAGCGCTGCCAGGCCCGGCGAAGCAGCCTTGCGGTGGAGGGCTGGGTTTTGAGGACCGCACTTCCCAGCAGGGAGCCCTTTGGCTTTCTTCTTTTATGGGGAATTTTTGCTGCGGGATTGACTATAATTGTCGGATTTGCATTTGGTGCACCTGCAGCGGGAGGCCCCCAGGGGCACCTCGGCCTTTGGAGATCAACAGGAATAAACAAACAAATACATTCATAGGAGGGGGACCTGGAGAAGGAGGGGTGGCTAGCAAGGGAGAAAACAAATCCAAGTGCCAGGCTTCCCCGTCTGCGGCGGAGGCCGCTTCCGCCTCCCCCCACGCCGACGCCAAGCTGTGCGCCAAAGTCCCCGCCTCCTATCACCACAGTGAAACGGAAACTGTAATTTCAGTGCTAGCCTGAATGGGTTCATTTCTTTTTATTAACTCCAGCGTTGGGGTTTTAGGCAAGTTGGCCATTGTTGGAGCCACACTCCTCTCCCCTGCGCTCCCCACGCTCTGAAGCCGCAGGAACAGAGAGAAGGAGATGGCACCGGGCAGCACAAGTGACCCGTGTGAGACGGGGTGATTCACAATCGCACGGAAGCCAGGGCCACAGCGGTGCCGGGAGGGCAAGCGCTCTGCCTGGAACCCGCTGCTGCTCAGGGACGGGCCAGGGGTCTTCCTGGGCGCCCCACAATCAGAAGGGGACCCGGCCGGCCTCCTGGGCACCCACAGGGCTCCAGCATCGTGAGGCAGAAAACAGCCAGCTCATCATGCTCTCCTGTTTCCAGGGAGCCCTTACCTGCCTGTGTGTGTGAGTCACTTCCTGCTCAAAGTTTGCACCAGACTCCTGAGACATCCACCTGCTGGGGGGGGGGGGGGCGCGGTGGGGGCGGCAGGAGCCGGTCCGTGGGAACCGCAGACCGCAGGGCAGCGGTGAGCGGAAGTCACGACCGAGGGCAGAAGTCTCGTGGCCTTAACTAACCCCCGGGGCCTCAGTCTCCGTCTCTGGACGGGGAGCTCCCATGAGGACAGCTGTCTTATGCGGCACTGTGTTCCTTCTGCCGTATCTGGCGTGTTGTAGGCATTTTAGAATATTTTCACAGGAACGAATAAATAAGAAATGAAAGAAAGGACACAGGGATAATAATATCTACCTCCTAGGGCTGTTGCAGGAACAAATGAGGCGTGTATAAAACCCCAGCACATAATGAATGCTGATGCCGTTCCGTTGGTGTTCTCAGAGCGCCTCGCTTACCTGGTCCGACGCCAGACGCCCCATGAGTAGATCCGCGGCCACTGGGCCTCCTATCCCTACTTACAGGGCTCATGAAAACAAACACGACTTTAATATGTTCAGATACAAGGTCGCCCCTGGCAGGAGGGAGCGCCGGGGACAAACGGGCGGCCAACAGCGTCTCCTCCTGCAAACGCGGGGGACGGTGGCGAAGGCAGGAAAGGGGGCCCGGTCTGGGGGTCCCGGGTCACCGCGTGTCGCAGCAGGGTGGGTAGCCGTGAATGACAGTGCGGAGCAGACCCGCGGCCGGGGAGGGACGCAGTAGCCGCTGGCTCAGCTGAAGCAAAGCCAGGATGAACGGGACCGTGAAACTCCGCTGTCATGGGCCCGTGGGCTCGTGCTTCAAGAGAGCCAGAGGCTTCGGGAATGTCGGGTCCCCCTCGCTGCACTGTGTGTTCTCATTAGCATGTTCACCAGGCCATTGGAGACCGCTCTGCAAAACGCCTGAATGCTCGGGAGGCTTACCAGCTGAAACCGGCCTGGACTACCTTGATGGGATATCCATGAAGGGCTGGGCGTCGTGCTAGGAACTTCGTTTTTATAACTGAGATGAAATGCGCTCACGGGGCCGGGCACGCGCCTCACATGCATGACCGCAGTGCTCCGAAACAGGAATGCCGGGTGCCCGTCGCACCTGTTTCTGCAGAAAGGGAAGATGAGCCCCAGGTTATACGACTTTGCTCCAAGTCGCCCAGCAGGGAGGGGTCATAAGGGACATTGGGACAGATTTCTCTGAGCCCAAAGCCCTTACCCTCTCTGTCACGCCACAATTTATAGCCTA